>NW_017537283.1:23088-26709 GCF_001853355.1 Bactrocera latifrons
AGTCTCTCTCCCACCACGAATCCCACACCAAACTTGCGCTCCTTTATATGGCCACTGTAGTAAATGCCACAAAGACCTAGTCGTCTCTGTTCCTGTCCCGTCCATCGCATTTCTTGGACGGCGGTGATGTCAGCCTTTAGTTTTACGAGAACATCAACCAGCTGGACAGCGGCACCTTCCCATTTAAGGGACCGGACATTCCAGGTRCATGCCCACAACTCATAGTCCTTAATTCGGTTGCCATGGTCGTCATCAAAAGGGGGGTCTCTCATCCGAGGGTGTTGGAAATTTTTTCATTGGGGGTGTTTTTTTTTTACGTGGCGGGTCCCAAACCCAGCGCGAGGGAATGCTTCGCCTTCTCACTTTAGCTCGCCTTCAAACGGATGTTCTTAGGCTACCCAGAGGATACTTGGTCAAAGACTGGAAGTCGTGAGCTGCTTAAGTCATATGTAAAAGAATCGCTTCTGGCCACTCCCATGAATGGCGATCAGAGAACTTTCCTCACTTGCGTGAACTTCTACACATGGCCCGCGGTGTTACCTGAGTTTTATTGGAGAAAATAAAATATATATTTACCGTACAAATAATGATCATTCACATTTTCAAAATAGACAGCTAGAAAACATTTTACAGTAGATTAGTAGTAGTCTGCTTCGTTTCTACAAAGAAAATCCGATTTTCTTGGATTACCGCTGCACGGTCGGTAGAAGCGGTGGTGAGTGTTCATTTACGTAGCGCTTTCATACATATKTAGGTATGTGTGTGCTGATTTGATCTATGGGTTTGCCTCGGTTACTAATTTAGGTTTTGTCCATCCCCGAAATGTTAGTGTATTAGTGAACCTATCAGCAGTTTTTAGTTATACCAGAGAATGTTAAAGAATACAGAAAGCGCAATTGTTAAATCAAATCTTTTTGAGTACCAAAGTRTTGAACACAATAAAGACGGCGGACGACAAGGAGCATCTGTCAAATATTAAAATACATACATATGTGCTCATTAGTCCAGTCAAAATTCTAGTTTGCATTAATTCCCAACAAACTGGATTTTTTGGATCCTTCATTACAAATTACATGTCAAAAGTCCTCAGCGATCCCACTTGTGCGTTGTTCTTTATTCGAGGTCAAAATTTGCGTTTTTTGAGTATATCTCTGAAACAATGAGAGATATGGTTCAAACAAAATTTGTGGATCGTATAATTGTCTACACAAAAGATCTCGGCTTTTCCTTCTACAAAGCATCGCTTTCGAGATATCGTGACTTTAGACCGCAGGAAAGTCGTATTTGCGACTATATACACGGCGCTTTTTTTTAACGTAGTTTCCCTAGTAGGAATWCTCCACAATATACTTTGATCAAAAGAATGTAATCGGACACTATTTTATTGAAGAAATTCTATTTTATATTTAAATTTAAACATAAACATTTAAACATTTAAATGTAACAGCAAGAAAATTGCATCATCACATATCATCAAATTCTTCATAGTCACTCGTTTCTTCCTTTTCATTGTCTTCTTCCTCTTGCTCGATTTGTATYGACTGCTCCAAGAAGAGAGATATATCAGTTATATCCTCATCAATTTCGATTCAATGTTCCTGCAAGATTGGCYTTGACAATTGTTACATACCGATGAACAATACAATCCAACTTTTCTGCACCTGCAATTGTTTGTGCATACTTTTTTCCAATTACAAATTAAGTAATTTTTCTGGAGCAGGTGCCAGTAAAGTCTGGATTGGTTCTTAGCTATTATTCATCAGTTTCCAGCCCCAATCTTCAGGATTTAGATCATTGCCTAGCCACACTTGCACTTKGTARAACACACGAAACAAGTGTTGATAAGCAGAAGCAGATGTTGGAGAAAGACAAGATAACTGCACACTCTTATTGTTTCTTGTATTTTTCGCGTAACTCAAATATCTATACTTGTCTATCGATTTCATTTTTTTGGAGCTTCATACATAGCAAGAAGAACATGAATTCCATTGGTGTGGATAACATCTGCTGACGAGTTAATATTTGTAAATACTTTTGCGTTATCAATCAAGTCTTCACGTTTTTTAAACAATTTGAATACTATATTTTTGCCTCTTTCGCTTATGTATCGCAGCCAGTTATCGCATGAAGGAATAATAAATTAGGCTGCCATTTTGGATATGCAGTTAAGCTTTGTTGAAAATATATTTTTGTTTGAACTTAAGCTCTCCCAGGTTTTAAAAAGTAAATGGTCTTATCACTAGGTGTTCGTGCAGTTAATCAGTGTCATTTGAAGCTTGTTTCACAACAATATTGGCAGCTGCAAATTCTTCACATAACATCTTAATCAAACGAGATTATTGTGAGTATTAGCAAGAAACTGCTTTTGGTTTGTCAGAACAGTCATTGATCGATCAAAAACGATATCCGACGATGAAGATGTTACTTAGCTCGACGACATTGTTCTGCAGCTTTGATATTTTTTGTATAATTAGTGCAACCGTCAAATATTATAGTAACATTGTCACCAAAGTGTCTACGAACATACTGAAGATACTTCTCTAAAATATCCTCAAATGTGTTCTCATACAACACCATGTAGTAGGTATCCTCCATCGATGATGTTGGTAGCATTTGTACTTTCGTGGGATGTATCAACATTGATATACATTCATCGCAACCATATATGACTGACTTCTGTGTCTTACACAATCGAATTGCGTTAAAGAGCGATAAATAGTAAGGGGTAATTCGTACTCGAAGAATTATTCAAGCTCGTCTTCAAATGTCTTCGTAATACTCACGTGTTGAAATAATAATAAAGGATCTATTGGGGCCTTCTAATCATTAATCTTCATGGTACTGTACACAGATAATAGAGGAGAGAATGTTTAAAATAGCCATAATTCGAGAAAAGTGCACCGTAAATTCTCATTATTTAAAAGATATACGCAAAAAAACGCAAATTTGTGACCTGTGGCCTTGAATGTGAAATGTAGAATTAGTCAAAACACTAATAACATTATTTTWCCAACAGAAGCATAAAATTGCTTTGATTTATCATTTTAATAACAATTGATCATTTAAAACAAATTAATTGATCTATTTAGTTACACTTTGCACAAGAATTTCTCTTTGAACAAAAWATTTAAGTTTTATTCAAGCGAAAACTGTGAGTAAGAAACCAAATCAGTTCTTTGAAATGTCGCTGATGTCTTCAAAATATTCAAGAATCATTCAAGAAAGTTTTGCTGTCCTGTCGTGTCGACCGTTCATCTGTGTGTTTAAAACAAAATTTGCTGTTGAGAGAACTTCAGAGAAATACGCCACGCAATGTGTGAAACGACGGAAACAAATGTTTGTCCGACGCGTGGGAACAATAATAAAACAAAGCTTTAAGCGGCTGCGTTCCTATTTTTAAATTATATTTTCCTTTTTATTTTATTAGCGGCTAGATTACAGCTCTGTTACTTTAATAGCATGTATTACTTACTCAGATAACAAAAATATTTCAAAAAAAAAAAAAAAAAAAATTTGCTCATACTATATGTTTATTAAATGAAGAATATATTAATGCATATGAAGACAAATATGACAAGCACACGAACATTCTTAAATACACGTATGCTAATGCTTTCTTCT
>NW_017537283.1:26914-33811 GCF_001853355.1 Bactrocera latifrons
TGCCACGCCCACAAAATGGCGGAAACCGAAAACCTATAAAGTATCATAACTAAGCCATAAATAAAGATATTAAAGTGAAATTTGGCACAAAGGATCGCATTAAGGAGGATCATATTTGGACGTAATTTTTTTGGAAAACTGGGCGTGGCCCCGCCCCCTACTAACTTTTTTGTACATATCTCGAAAACTACTATAGGTATGTCAACCAAACTGTATAGACCAGTGTATATGACCAGTGTAGTAAATGCCACAAGGACCTACTTGTCTCAGTCCTTGTCCCGTCCATCGCTTTTCTYGGATGATGGTGATGATAGTATTCACTCTAACGAGCACATCAACCGGCTGGGCAGCGACWCCTTCCCAATTAAGGGACCGGATATTCTGGGTACATACCCTGAAATCGTAGTCCTTAAGTGGGTTCTCTCATGGGAGGCTTGTTGTTTTTTTTATTGGGTRCGTTTTTTACGTGGCGGGTCCGAAACCCAGCGCACAACCCTATGCAGGAGATGTTTCGCCATCACACGGATGTTCTTAGGCTACCCAGAAGATACTTGGTCAAAGACCGGAAGTTGTGAGCTGCTTGAGCCATATGTAAAATAATTGTTTCTGGTTACTCCCAAGTGAATGGCAGTCAGATTACTATYCYCACTTGCGTGAGCCGCTTGTGACAAAATTTAGTTTGTGGTATTCTTACATCATAATGTCACAGTGTGAAAATGTTCGAAATCGGACAACAATCACGCCTACTTCCCATATAATACAATTTTAAATTCCTCTTGATTTGTTAAGTTTAGAGTGGTTTACGCTTTAGAGTGTGCCATCTTATGRCTAATAATTATTTAAAACCAATAAAGACACTCTTAAGCCTTAGGTATGTAGAACCCGGTACCTATAGTTTGCTTTTGATACAAGATGTCGGTCAAAGTGTGATATGCAGTATACATATAACTGAAATTAAGAAATAATCCTTCTCTTTTAATGATATGTGTGTATGTCAAAAATTGTTTGTTTCGGAGCAATACTTCTTTTAGCTCCCTTATTTAGTATACAAATTTTCGAACTTTCGGGTGACTTTGTACCGCATATTTGGGCCAATATGTGAGTTATCCCAATGAAAATAAGAGAGCGTGTCCAAGAGTATAAAATGTTCGGTTAGCTCTGTCCTTTCTTACTTGTTGTTATTATAATTGTTCATGATCCATATGCTAAAGAACATCTGCGTTGCCGAATTCGCTTTGAAGATGGTGAATATTGACGTTTGTTGCGTTATCTTACAAATGGTCTTTTATGACGAATTGCGATTTCATTTTCGAAGTTTCGCCGTTTTGATGTTCCATTTTAGTACAGCTAAAATTTGCGCTTTCCTATTCTTTAATATTTTCTGCATAAAATGAATGTGCTAACTTTCCATTTTATAACACTTTCGTCCCTCCATGCACCGCCCACGAGACTTAGCTTTCAATTCGAAAAATATGTATGACAATGTGTATCTAAAATTACTAGATATACATATGTATATGTATGTATATGATAATTGACTATTTTTGGATGTATAACATAGAAATTTAACAAAACCCTTATTTATTTGATTTTTAGTATTGCATTTGAAAATATAGAGATATTTAATCGAAATTCTTCCATTCTGCTCAACTAGCAAACTTACGTTAACGCCTATTGCTTTAATGTTTTTTATATACCTCAAAAGGGTTTCTTATGCAACTCAATCATTGCTTGCAGCCTTAATTACTAAATTACGCTGTTATTATTATTGTTTTTTTTTTCATATTTCCAAAATATTTAGGGGAAATTCAGTTTATGTTCGGATGGCTCAAAAATGAGGAGAGAGGACTGTCAGTAAGTAAATAATTTTATTATAAATTCTCAATATATTTTAAACTTTTAAAACAAGAAGGCGAAAGCGCAAAATAAAATTCCGGTGTATATATACATACATACATGTGATAGCACATCAGTTTTTGATAAGTTAAATTAAAATTCTAATGATAATAGTAATATAATATAACCATCTCTCGGCTGATTATTGGATCATGCTATTATTTTTTAGAGATTGGGTCATAAGTAAAGGAAAAACTTCTCCGTTTTTTAAAGTTAGCACTCGAAACGTAAATGTAGTCTTCTATGTCCAAAACTTGACTTATTGTGGACAATTATTATTTATTATTCTATTTAAATTATAATATTAATTAGGTAGCTTTGTGGTTTAAGATGAATTTTAATATAATTTCTGCGATGATGCGAATTTTTCTTCAGTAGAATCATTCGCCATAGACAGTGACAATAATAGGTGGTGATCCCTTGATGGAAGGACCGAACATTAATAACGTGGTTTCATACCAACTTCCTAACCAAGGTCCCGGAGCTTGTACTGAGAGGACACAATTCCTCTCCTATTGGCCAAAGCTGGTAACTTCTGGGCGATTGCTTTTTCCAAAGGTCCAATTGGTGGCAGTAAGGTCTGAATTAAAAGTTTGACCGTAGAGGAGAGACAATTCCACCAAATACACTGTAAACCCTTCATGATCGTCAATATTGACTTGGCCATCGTTTCCAAATCAAGCACGACCCTTCGCATGATGTTTTCGTAAGTGATCCCTTTTTCAGCAGTGATTTTCCGAGGCGAGTTTGATCCATGAAGTACTTTGCATTTACTCGTGCAGACATTGAGATTATTTTGATATCTAGACTCTTTAAAATAGTACCAAACGAGTTTTTGTACCATGTTTAGCTTCTGGGCAATCGGAACAATACTTGCATGGCGGTCGGACTTGACGATTTCCAATTTATTGTGTTTTCGATGATTGATAAATATAACAGGAAATTAATCCACGAAATTCTCAACTGCGCATGATTGACTCCTACAATATCAAGACTATAAACACTAGTGACATTATCAGCTGCTGAGTGTGCGTTTTCACCTCTATTGAAGAAAAACTGTAAAATGTGGCATATTTTATCTTTACTGGTGGCAATCTTAGAGATGTTATCAAACAATACTGAGTCTAGCAGTTTCACAATGGTCGGTTTGTTTAGATCTACATTTGATCCTTCTAACTCCATATTGCGTTATCCATTTTTGTTTACAAAATGAGAAGATTACTGAAGGTATCTATTGGATTTCTTCTTATTAGATTTTATATGTATATATGGTATATTATTGATAAAAATGTCATCTAATGCAGATAAACATAATAAAATTAAATGCTTGTGTAAGTATCTTACAGTTGCTTTTTCATTTAACAGCAGCTAATTTACGCTAGTAAAGTTTTAATGTACCCTGAACAGAGTTTATGAGGTTTCCCACGAAGTTTGTTGAAACGTCAGAGACCCTATAAAATATACATACATATATAAATAATTTGCATCATGAAATGAATTTATTTACCTACAAGTATGTCCGCTGTCTGTCTGTATACATAAAAACTAACCCTTCAGTTGTTAAGACTTTGAATTTTTGCACCAATACTTTTCTCACCAAGAAGAATTTATCGAATCGGTCAATGATGCCATACAGTCTGAGCAATCAGACTGAAGTGCTTATATGAAATTTTTTCCTTTGACGAAATAACCTCACAAAACTTGGCATGGATCATTATCTAAGGCAGTATATAATCAAATTGAATGAAGAAAATGTGTAGATATAATCCAACCTTGACTGACATAAGAAATATGAAATAGTATGTATATAATGCAGGAATAATTGCGCTATAATTTCTATATGTATGCCTTCAGACATACGAATATTATTAATGTAATTAATTTCACTAAATAGTGGCACCTACTTATTTTATGAAGATGGAGATGTACATAAGCCGCGGTTAAAGGAGCGCGCATGGGATAAAAACAAATTTCACTTCGATGATGTTGCCAAAGCGATGCTCACCTTGTTCACTGTTTCAACTTTTGAAGGATGGCCAGCGTAAGTTTTTATAGTTCATTTAAAGTTCTGTGACCACCTACACATTTTTTAATAATTCCCAACTGTTAGAATATTTTATTCAGTTAAATTGAAAAAACAATGAAATTAGTATAAATAAGTGTCGAGAATTGATAGCTGAACTAAATGAACTAGTGGCTTTCCCTGCACGAAATGTGAGTTGTAATAAGGTATATAGTATCCGTTCCTCATTGTGGGTTGTAACGTTTTAAAGCAGTGAGTTTAATTAAACTATAAGTTGAGACTTCGCTTGATACTTAACTTATGATGGTTAGGCAATACGAAAAACCTTTTCCCTTATTTATATATTTTATTTCACTACCATTCTTTTTTATTTCTTTCATTACAGGCTTTTATATGTATCTATTGATTCTAATGAAGTAGACGGTGGACCGATACATAATTTCCGTCCCATTGTTGCTGCTTATTACATAATTTACATAATTGTAATAGCCTTTTTTATGGTAAACATCTTTGTCGGTTTCGTTATCGTAACTTTTCAAAACGAAGGTGAACAAGAATATAAAAACTGTGATTTGGATAAAAATCAAAGAAATTGCATAGAATTTGCGCTTAAAGCAAAACCAGTAAGGCGTTATATACCAAAACATGGCATACAATATAAAGTATGGTGGTTTGTTACGTCATCATCATTTGAATACACCATATTTATTTTAATTATGATTAATACTGTGACTCTTGCAATGAAATACCACAATCAACCACCGTGGTACACTGAGCTCTTAGATGCTCTAAATATGATTTTTACTGCCGTGTTTGCGCTAGAATTTGTGTTTAAGTTGGCGGCTTTTCGTTTCAAAGTAAGTAAAATCTCAACACGTAATAAGTAACAAATTCAGTATAATGAAATATTAAATCTACTTGATTAATTTCTGGAACCTGATATATATTGAAACTAAAAGGTTTACAAGTTTTTATGTCTTAGCTTTTCAATATAGTAAGAAGTTTTTACAGATGTGTTCAGGAGTTTTAATTGGAAATTGGGTTTTGATATCACATCCCAACTTACTTACAAACTGTTCAGACGGTTTTTCATTAACAATTAATACAGTTCTCATGCAAGCTATGAAGTGTACATATTTCCCAATGTAAAAAAGCAATATCAACTACTTTCGTCTGTTGGGAACATTTCTCCCTACAATTTTATATTTTCACAACTTCTTGCCCGATTTCAACCTTGATGTAATTTCTATAATTTTCACAGACCACGACTTCTTCCCATTTCACACATTATTATTCTATCTCAGCAGTTAAATTTACAATAGCAAAATGAAGTTTTAATGATGGTATCAGAATGAAATAGTGTCTTCTAGACTTGGCACTTCTCGAAATCAGACTATACCTTTTCATGCTCTTTCTTAACGAATATCAGGACCTCAGCTCTTATGGCAAACTTTATACCGAAAATATCAATTAATCCGTAAAATGTCTTAGGGAAATTAAGTGGCCACATTTTCCTGATACTAGTGTGCTCTAGTGCCAAATATGGTTAAAACCTACTCAGTATGGTCTATTTGTGAACAATTTACTACGTCATACAAATATATGTAAGTTCTATAGCAGTACCCGAACTGAAAACCATCCCATGTTTTTCGCTAACAACTATAACACTATTTCCTATTATAACATCACAGTTTTAAAACTAAGATGAAGCATCTGTCATAATTTTTGTACCTTGAAATTTATTGATACTCAGAAATCACAAACTAAATAATAACTTCTGGTAATATTTCTATATTCCATAATATTTATATCTATCATTTCAAATTTACTTTTAGAATT
Organism: Bactrocera latifrons; assembly: GCF_001853355.1. NCBI lineage: Eukaryota > Metazoa > Arthropoda > Insecta > Diptera > Tephritidae > Bactrocera > Bactrocera latifrons. The sequence goes on from NW_017537283.1 coordinate 32,673, forward strand.
ACTTTGGAGATGCTTGGAATGTTTTTGATTTCATAATAGTATTGGGTAGTTTTATTGACATTGTTTATTCCGAAATAAAGGTAAGGTATAACTGTAATTATGAATTATTTCATATATGGTAACAAACTTTGAAATAAGCACAACCAAGTATTATCCATTAAATTTTTATTGCGTTTGCTCTTCAGTGATTATTGTTAGACATAAGCACTTCTCCCAAAATGATATCTCTAATCAATTCAATAAAAAAATTATGGATGGGAATAAATGTATTTTGTTAATAATGGGAAGAAATTAAGTGTAGGTTTTATATGTAATATATTACGTTTCTATCGCACACACTACCTTCTACTGGTAAACGATTTGTACTACAAACTGTAACACGTAGTGATATGAGTGAATTAATTAATATTTATAACTAGCTGACCCCGCAGCCGTTGTCCTGCATGAAATTATGTGATTTGAAATGAAAAAAAGTTGAGTTTATCATTTTATTTATGTTTTGTTTTTTTTTTTTTTAAAGTAAAGCAGCTTGATAAACAACATTTTTTGGTTTCTCTTCCGGTGTACAGAGAGGATGGTTTTCCAACTCGTACATATAGTATATCTGGCCGTCTGAAAAATATAGCATATCCAAATACATGCCACATGCTATGCGACTATCCTTATGTCCTGTTGGTTATTATCTAAAACCGAAAACGGAATGCGTTTGAACTGAAATGGCAAATCGTTAGTACCCAGAGGAATTCGTAGAAAAGCATTCTGCGCCTTTGTATTCGATAGTTGCGTCACAACCAGTCAGGTTTCATTACACAGTTTCGGCGCATGAAGATTGCGAAGCATAATAACGACAAATCCAACTTTGAGACGCAAGTGATGCAGTGGCATACCAAGCCTCTCCAAAGAATTAGAAATTCCACAGAATAATTTACGGCGTCGTCTTCATTGTCAATCAATTTGTATGAGCGCAAGTGTCCTGGAATTTGACTTTCAACCTTCGAGTTTAAGTCAACAACATCGTTATGTTTTTCAGCTATCGTAGTTACCATAACACAGTACAACAGCTAATCTGGGGGGTGAGAAATTCCAAGTCAGGGTGATGGTACTAGATAAGTATAGTAAAACCCTCAAAGGGTTTGGCC
>NW_017537283.1:36320-37277 GCF_001853355.1 Bactrocera latifrons
ACAGGGCTAGATCTCCGTCTTCTAATAATACGCAATTTTCTCTTGTGTAGTCCACAATGTCTGTCATTATAGTAGTAATTAATGTTAGAATAACTAAGGGTAGCATCCTCTAAAAATATATAATCAAGATTTMATATTATCTTTATGTACTATTCTATTTCTGTAGTTAATTCTAACTTTATTCCCTAAGTCTTCTTTTACTACCTATTTCTTGTATCTAGGATTAAATTTATTTCTCTCTCCTGTAATCTTTTCATATATAACATCTCCGCATAAATATGTTTCATTAATTTTATTTTTATTGTGTCCTTCTAGCATCTTAGTTTGTGCTGATAAAAGTTTGTCTGGTAAAATATCATGAGAGACTTTATTATAAAGTACTTCAAATGGTTTCTCATTAGTTATCGAGTGTATAGTTTTATTATATTGTTGGGCTGCTCTAAGTATTCATTCTGAAAAGCTTATTAAATTATATTATTGTTTAATACATCGCGAAATTTCAATTATTGCTGAATGTACCCTCTCAATTTGACCATTCGTGGTACTATGATTTGGGTTACAAAAAAGTATTTCTATTTGAAGTCTCTGCATTAAGGACTTAAATTGTACCGTTGTGAATCCTGGTTCATTATCAATTGTTAACTTCTTTATATTAGGCAAACTGTGTAATATTTCTAACACTTTATTTTCTAAATTAATTTTGTCTTCGATTTGCTTAATAACCAAAAATTTGTAATAGCTATCTATGCACATAATGAATTTAAAGTTTGCGCATAGAATATATATGTGTATTTCGACTCCTTCTTCTGTTGGTATTGGGACCTCTCCAATTGGTATTTTAATAGAATGTCTATCATATTTTTTTTTATTACATATGTCGCAATTCCTTACATATTCTTTGAATTGTTTTCTCATTTCAGGCCAATAATATTTTTTGCAAATTTGATCCAAATTTTC
>NW_017537283.1:44442-50097 GCF_001853355.1 Bactrocera latifrons
TAGACTAGATCTAAGAACTTACCAAACTCGTTCGAGATTAAGTTAATTTGGTTAAGACCAAACTCCGACATTTTATCTAAGAACTCGTTAAAACATAAGCGAGTACAAATAGGAATGGTATAGTCATCAACAGATTTCCATGATACGGACGGTAAATTGAAATCCCCCAAAACAATCATGGARTCAGTATTATTGGCCATTGAGAAAACATTATTTATTAATGAAGCATGCTGCATATATACAGATATGTCCGAGTGGGGAGGTATATAAGACAAAGTTAAGTAGATATAGCCACTATTAGCGCAAATACGAATGCACCTAAATTCTATGAAGTCTGCATGCGAAACATCGACTTCTTCAGATGGAATGATGAAGAATGAACTGCAAACAAGACACCACCTCCTTTCCTGTTCAGCCGGTCAAATCTAAAGATTTCAAATTCGCTATTGAATATTTCACTATCAAAAATGTGGGGCTTTAACCAAGTTTCTGTGAAAGCAATGATCTTAAAATTATAATTGACGCTATTTGAATACAGATCGGAGAGTTTTGTATTAAGGCCTCTTACATTTTGATAATAAATACTCAGCGAATTGTTGCTAATCAGTTTTTTGTACCAACGGGTTTACTTGGCATTTTACTGACAACTGCAGGTTTAAAACGTTTATGCTCGAATTCGCGCACAAAGACCCCAGATGGCCAGAATGAGTTGATAGAGCTAATTGAAAATTGTCAGCGGATATGTCGATCTTGAAAGATGAAATATCCCTGTCATATTTGAAATTAAATTTTCGATGTCTGCATCTTCCGATTTTAGTTTAGAATAGATATAACTCTTTATGTCATCGACGGTGGTATCCGCAGCAAGTCTTGAGATAAATATGGATTTTTTCCGCGGTATTACATTTAAATTTTTACTACCTGACTTACAGCTATTTGGAAGCGGATCCTGAGAAGGTTTTCGCTTACCATGCTCAGTAACAACTTTCTCTGTATTCTCAGCAGACGAGACCTTCTCTCCGTGTGGACAAGGGGAATACAGATTGATGAGGTCAATATTGGGTGGAGGCATTCTTTTTAAATAAGAAGCAGTGGTCTCATCATCAGACGGATGTTTACGTTTATTGGAAGGTTTTGGATTCTCTTCCTGGTCATTTAAGCATTTAAATGATTGAAAAAATGTTTCATACTGCCTAAATTTATTTGTAAGGGTTTCAAGCTCACGGCCAATCTCCTTGAAATTATTGCGCGCCTGCTTAAAAACTTTAAATAAATCAATTTCAGTTGGTCTGCATTTAATGCAAGACCAGCGCAAGCCCTTACTGTCAAGAATAGAATCCAAAATTCTTCTTGTCAGTCCAGCACATTTCAGATGGGCAAGCCCGTCACACAGCCAGCAAGAAACAAAGCGTTCGGACTCGCCTTTAACAGAGCAATTCGGGAAATTACAGGTTATAATGATAATAAGCAGCAATAAGAAATTTAAATAAAAATATAAAAAAAATTAAGTAATAAAAGTAGAAAGAGAAATGACAAAAATATTTATAACAAAATAAATGAAATATAAGTTATCAAAGGCAACAACCAATGTAACGAGCAGTTTGAGATGCACTGTGATACCCGAAAAGTAAGAAACTCGCAAACAGCTGTGAACAAAGACGGAAAACGAATAAAAAGAAGAAATAAATTTAGATAAGCATTAATTAAGAATTTCACACTAATTTCGTCAAGTAATTATAACGCAGCTCTTCTGGATCCCGCCGTTTTCACTAACTGCTGGATGACGGCACCCTGATTGTGTTTTGTTGCCAGCTCAGAAAACAGATCAGGGTGCCCTGCCAGCTGACAAGCGAGAGGGCAAGAAAAGTGATTCTAATCAATTTATCTATGACGATAGAGCGTAAGCGTACGTGTAAAGTTTGTTTGCACGTACGCTTTATTGTTCAGTCGTTGTTAAGCCAGCAACGAATTAACATCACGCAAGAGTATAGCGCAGAAGCAAATTTGACCTGCGAATAATATTTTATATTATTCTAAATGCCCTTGGTGCCATGCAATGCCTTTTATGTTCCAAGTCGTTTAAWGATAATAGGGAATATATCCTTAAAAGACATTTTGTTAATTTTCATTATACTATTAATTATTTAGATGAAACAGAACGAAAATGTCTTTTCAAAGAAAAAAAAAATTTTTTTTCTTAATTTTAATTTCAATTTCTCGCTGGGCTACCTTTTTTCGTGCTCACCAACACAGTGACAGATCCTCTCATACCGACCACTGGTTTTGACGTGTAGTAATTGCTCTCTCACTTCCGGTGAGAGAGGAGTTAAACATCTCTTTATCTCTGGTTTGCACAATTGTGCTAAGAAATGCCGACCGCTGCCATACAATCATACAAACAATTTGTATATATATCTCTTCAATGAGAGTAAAAAGGGCATTGCTCTCTTTAACGAGCTCTCAATTGCTAAAAAAAAATACCTACGTTCGTACATACATACATACATACAAGTCAAAGTATTAGGGTGGACCTATATACCAACATAAGTTCCTAACACGTATATATATGAAAAAAGTACGTATTTCATAATTAAACTAACAAATTAAATTTACAATCACAAAAACTTTAACATATAATATAACAAAATGTTAATAACGAAAAAAATCAAAATACACCTGCAGGAGCTACACGCTCACAACAGGTTGTTAAATATAATATATTTCACAAAGTGACTGCACGCTCAAAACAGGTTGTTAAATATAATATATTTCACAAAGTGACTGCACTAGATTTGTCTCATCACCGATTCATGAAAACTTTGAAAGCCAAAACCTTAACAATTTTTGGACTCGCCTCCAAGCGAGTGGCGTCATGAATAAAAGATCCTGTCGATTCAGATACACAAATTCTTAAATCATCGGATTATGCAATATATGAAAACTACTTAAATCAATATGAAGAAACAAAAGCCATGATCTCCGATCAATAAAAGCTAATAAAAGCAATTGCACCTACTCTACATTCGAGGGTAGAGCTGCCACAAATTCAAAAATATCAAGAGGCAAGTTCAGGAATCCCCCTCGAAGTGACCGCATGTGGCCCAGAAACATTTAATGGAGGTTATGAAGAATGGCCGTCCTTCCGGGATATGTTTACAGTCGTTTACATCAACAGAACTATCAAGAGCACAAAAATTGTATCACTTCCGATATAAAACAAAGTCAAACAGTTTGCATTAAATGATGACAATTTCAATTTGGCTTGGGAAGCTCTAAAAGCTAGATAGGAAAACGAAAGAATACTGGTCGATAAACACGACACTATTTAACTTGCCTAAAATCAAGAATGAAACAAGTGAAGATTTTGTAACACTACAATCCACTGTTTCTAATTGTTTGTCGATTCTGTCGACACAAAATATTCCCACAGACAGCTGGTACCCAATTCTGGTAAACATTTGCACCGCCGCATTACCAAAAAAGTGCCCAACGTGGCAACAAATGAAAGATTTTCTTACCACCCAATATGAAATCGCGGAAAGATTAGAACAAAAAATTATCAGAACTAAAAACATTAAAGACGACCAAAATAGAAGCTTGAATAGACCCCAAGCTAGAAGCACAAACAAACCAAACAGAATTTTTAACAATACACAATCGTTCACATCCGAATAAAGAAAACATACGTCATGCGAACTATGCATAAGAGGGCATGTGGTTAAAACTTGCGAGAAGTTTAAAGAATTTAATGTCAATGAAAGGAACAACTTTGTCAAATCAAAAAGACTCTGCACAAACTGCTTGTCACACTCATACAATTTTAATAATTGCAAAGGCAAATTTAGCTGCTTATATTGTCAGAAAAGACACAATTCAATGCTTCATTACAGCAGATATCTCATCTCACCCCAAATAAGCGCTTATACAAAAAGAAACATGGGTTTAATTGGAAAAACAAATACCGAAACCCAAAATTTGAAAAATTGCCAAGAGACACCATGCTGCTCAAAGCCACAAAAATCTCAAACGCTGCAAAGCGAAATACAAAGTGGACGAGTTACAGAACTAGTCACCACCATACCAACTCAAGTTGAGTATAAAAAAACACATACCGTAATTGACAATTAAGTTTCAAAATTTAAGGAAACTTTCCCGTATAACAAACAAAACTGCAGAAGATCAGTTTTGTGAAGACTTCTCTAAAGCCACAATTACTAGATCAAATATTGACAGCTACGTCGACCGACTGTCACTAGAGCCACTATTTTTCAATACTCCACAAATTGGTATAAATAACAAAGTCAGATTTACCTCTGACAGTCCATATATTAAAAGCACATACAACTTTTCGGCCACGCATAATGGTTTTTGCCAATAATGAACAAAAAAAAAAATCTGAAGAAATCGTAGAGCTTTGGCGGGCTACTAAACGCCAAAGTAGTGCAGTTGTATCAAAAAGTCGAAAAATCGACACCTTTCATAAATTTGCAAAAATAATTAAAATCTCAAAAGGAAGTAAAGGGATCATCATACTTCCAATGCGCACGTACACTTACAAAAGGCAAAGGTCGCTCTTGTCACATCTCTCCAAGCGCTCCTCATATAGGTGAATTATGGGAATTAGCTACACAAAGCATCAAATTAATTCTACTCCACGAATCGAAGCCGTTCTCCATTCATGGCCATTCTCTTGCAAGATCCCTCTATTGTCACAGTCCTAACTCCAGGGCTAAAGAGTACCCATTCTGGCCATATCTGTCCAGGCGTGGAGTTACTATCCTTCATAAGCCGAGAATAAATAAAATCCAAACAATTATCGATAATGCAGAAAAGGCATATAATAATCTACTGGTTGCCAAACTGATAAATAATAAATTCTAAATAACCGCTAATAAAATTAATAAAAGTAAACAACTTTTTTGCTATAATAATACAATAAGTCGTCAAAACACACAAAAGCATTTACTACTTGCAGCACCAATACTTTCACAAAATACAATTTGCTATTAAAACCAAAATCGCTTCTTACAGTTAATATTCTGCGGCCTCGGTTACTCCACCAACAGTAAGCAGAATTACATGCCTCAGATTATATACTATATATAAAACTAGGCAAAATATTCGCCTAGGGGGCCCAGGATGTTTAAATGAGTTAAGCATTAACCCCCTCTACCCGGCTAAACTGGCGCATCCTAATACAATAGCGCAATTCAGCACAGCTGATGACACTACAGAACAACTCACCAGACTTCTGCTCCTACTCACTAAACAAAAAGGATAGACAACAGGACACAATTTGTTCTAAACTCATCGCACATCAACTTTGTGATTGCACATTGCGTCGCGTCGACATCAACTTTATATGTATTTACATAGATCGACAACCATCCTGCGCGCTACGCTCAAATTTTAATAATAAATCATCCGGATATCCCTCGTCTATCCGACGTGGATTTTAATAGCACACTCACGATTTACTAGTATACGTAGGGAATACATTTGGCTTTTCTTTTTACATATTTTGTTATTAAATGGATAAAAACAAAATTACCTTTCTAAATTAAACTAATTTATATAAAATAAAAAGATCATATTTTCTTGCCCCCGTTCAAACACCTGCAATTATTCGAATTTTCGTAAAAAGCATGTTTGAAC
>NW_017537283.1:50102-58960 GCF_001853355.1 Bactrocera latifrons
TGAGTTATACGCTTAGCAACACATTTTGCGATTCATTATATGAGATTAATTTTTTTTAAGGAACTCAAATTAAATACTTTAAAAATGTGAAGTTAATAGTTTGTTTATAATAATAAATTTTTTCAACTTTTCTCTAGGTTAGTGTACATTTTTAATTTAAGATATAATTCCTCAATGTTTCTTTGGTTTAAGAATAAGGATACTTCATCTCTGCCTTGTGACATCGTAGAGGGATGCAAAGCGAAGGCCAAGGTTTGCATATATATTTCGTAATTATCAATAGCCAAAGCCACAACTTGTTAATTGTACCGCTTTGGTTGTTTTGTTTTACAGACGGGATCAAATTTGATATCAATAAACTTTTTCCGTTTATTCCGCGTTATGCGCTTGGTTAAATTATTGAGCAAAGGAGAAGGAATTCGGACACTACTGTGGACATTTATCAAATCTTTCCAAGCTCTTCCTTATGTAGCTTTGTTAATAATTATGTTGTTTTTTATTTATGCGGTTATTGGAATGCAGGCATGTAAAATACTGATAACATAACAATTAACATAAATAAAAAGTAAAATTTAGGTTTTCGGAAAAATCAATCTGAGTGACGAGACCGCCATACACCGGAATAATAATTTCCAAACATTTCCACAGGCAGTACTAGTCCTTTTTCGTTCTGCAACGGGGGAAGGCTGGCAAGAAATAATGATGTCTTGTTCGACAGACGAAGATGTACGTTGCGATCCGAAATCCGATATGACCAAAGATTGTGGGTCAAATATTGCATTTCCTTACTTTATATCCTTCTACGTTCTTTGCTCGTTCCTTGTAAGTTGCATATATTTAAAATAATTTGATCATTTGATTTCATAACTGTTTTAGATTATCAATTTGTTTGTTGCTGTTATAATGGATAACTTTGATTATTTGACTCGCGATTGGTCGATTCTCGGACCCCATCATTTGGATGAATTCATCCGCCTTTGGAGTGAATACGATCCAGATGCTAAAGGGCGCATAAAACATTTAGACGTGGTTACGCTCTTACGGAAAATTTCACCTCCGTTAGGATTTGGTAAACTTTGTCCACATCGAATGGCATGTAAAAGACTTGTTTCCATGAATATGCCGCTAAACTCTGATGGTACTGTTCTTTTCAATGCAACCCTGTTTGCAGTTGTAAGAACATCACTAAGCATAAAAACTGATGGAAATATTGACGAGGCTAATGCGGAATTAAGAGCAACAATAAAACAAATTTGGAAACGTACCAGTCCTAAACTCTTGGATCAGGTGGTACCACCACCAGGAAATGATGACGAGGTTACCGTTGGAAAATTCTATGCCACATATTTGATTCAGGATTACTTCAGACGATTTAAAAAACGAAAGGAACAAGAAGGTAAAGAAGGACAGTCTGAAAATGCGACTCTAACACTACAAGCGGGATTGCGAACATTACATGAAGTATCACCAGCATTGAAACGGGCGATTTCCGGAAACTTAGACGAGCTATCTGAGGAACCTGAGCCGATGCATAGGGTATTTTGCATTTGTTATATGTAGATATGCCCGGTTTATAAAACAAGTTCTTTTTTACATTAGAGGCATCATACGCTGTTTGGGACAGTGTGGTCATCGTTTCGACGACATGGTAACAGCTTTAGGCATGATCGGAAAAATAAAAAATCGCAGTTAAATGGAGATATTGGTGGTACCGAATCAACGCCTACTGCTGCTGACTCGTCTAATTTGAATCCGATGTACGACACCAACGGCTGCAATGTATCTGATAGCATAAATCATATTACAAAAAGTCTGATTCAAGCGAGATTTGGTTCCGAACCGACTGAATGCGGTGGCAGTAATTCCATTGAATACCATGACTTTAATGCTCCTGGTAACTTTCGTACATTTAGTGAGAGCATATCCTTGCGGCCACTTGTCATGAATAGGGACGATGGTAATAACTTGCTAACTCTTACTTCAGAGTACATGACAAATCAAGAAAGTCTATTTGCTACAACAGAATCTTATGAGTAAGTACTACTGAAATATATAGTTATAAAACGAATATTATGTGCTCCGGTAAATTTGCTGTAGTATTTACTTGATTATATAAGCCACTATTTTACATAACGCCCGTATTTGGATTGGTAGATGACTAAATGAAGTAATTATTCACATTTTAATTTTTGCCTCGGCATAAATAATAATAATAATTAAGCCAATAATCGAATGCGTTCAAGACATGAGATTATAATAATAATTCTATTATCATAACATAAAAATAGAAACAATGAATTTTAATTAGTTGTATATTTCAAACAACTCTTTTTTTTTTAATTTTTAGCTTTGTGTATCATGAGTATCAAATAATATAGCCTACTCTGGAAAACATTAGTATTAGTTAAGTGATATTAGGTTAGTAAATTCAAAATACATTACTCGTATTACAATTTCTTAGCTAATTACCAGTTTTGGAAAATAACTAATATGTATGTGTGCAAGCAAATCAGATTTTACGATTATATGGAACGTGCTGTTGTTGAATTCTCTAGAGATATTTTTAATTACTTAATTTTTCATATGTTTGTTTACAATTATACCGGAATTCCATTTCAGCAGCTCTACCCCCGGGTTTTCAGTGCTCCCTTACAATAATGGTAAGACCATACGGAAGACAATCCTTAGGTTAAAATCGTTTATTATTTTGCTTATTGATTTTATGAGTTTTTTTGCGTTCTAAAGAAGTTTGATTATTAAAATGTCATTATTTTTTACGTAGCCCTTAATTTTTAATGAATTTTCACGGCATCTAATCCAAAATTCTACTAATATTTATTCCAATTGTTCACCACTGGTTATAATAAAAATGTGTACTAATTTGTTTTATAAATAGTTCTTATTTCTTAACTTTTGTTGTTGTTGTTTTTCGAACTATCTTTCTGCGCAATTTTAGACTATATACTGATTTTATTTATAGTATTGAAGAAAATATTATAGAATATTTTCCTCTTTTGGATGATTGGAAATGAAGTTCAACACTTTTGATCACGCTGTTGTATGTGTTATATGTGATCCAAAAAGTGGGCCTTGTACTCTGGGAAGACGTTGCAAAATTCTGAAAACTTCTTTGCAGGCATCTTCTTTTATTCTTAACATCAACTAAGGTTTTTAATTTTTGGAAGCTTGCATAAAAATTAATTAATTAATCATTCATACCTCACTATTATTATAAACTCCCAGCTGGAAGGGCTTGATGTTACGTCTTTTATATATAAAAACAATATCACCGCTAATTGGTAATACGTTAATTATTTCCTAGGTGTCATTGTTCAATATTTCTCTTCTTGAGCGTTTAAGCATTGCTGTTCAGAATATTGCATATTAATTCTAATTACAATTGTATGCGGTATGTCGCGGGTTCATAAAGAATTATTACGGAATGTGGTTATTGGCACTACTTTCACCTAATAAATTTCTTTTGTAATACCGCAGAAGTTTTACGTACGAACCAATTGTATATTTTTATTACTATTCTTTACTAGCCCTAAATACGCTGCTCTGCTCGTATGGAAGTCGTATCACTTTGTTGTGAAGGATATCATGCACTCATCGAGAATTGCCATTATTCCGATATTTTTTATCAAAAAATAACCTTGTCTATAAACATCAATGAATATAATCTAAATCCATATACATATGTACAGAAGAATCTCGGAAAAGTTAATTAAATGTCAAAAGAGTGTTTTACTATTGGCGCTGAGAGCGCGTGGTTCTAGTTTTATTCGTCGCATCGGGTCATTCTATACCTTTTTGGAAAGCTCATTTCATGCGCTAACACTTTTAAGTCGTTCGTGAGTTATAGCGTCGCAAACATGGAGCAAAATAAAGCACATGTAGAGTACTACTACTATAAAGGCAAAAATGCATCTCAAGCCGCCAATAAAATTTGTGCAGTTTATGGACCCGATACAGTTTCCATTTCCACCGCACAACGATGGTTTCAACGTTTTCGTTCTGGTGTAGAGGTGGTCGAAGAGGCGCCACGCTCCGGAAGGCCTGTCGTCGAAAATTGCGATAAAATCGCTGAATTGGTCGAAAGAGACCGGCATAGTAGCAGCCTTAGCATCGGTCAAGAGCTGGGCATGAGTCATCAAAAAAAATTATATGAACAATTGAAAATTCAATAAAAATACAGCAACACTGTTTTGGCAGCCTAATATATTATATTAACTTTTCCAAAAGGGTTTTGAATTTGAAAAAAAAATCATAAATAAAGATTTCGGTGATATAATACGTTCAAATTATTTGCAGGACTCACATTTTTTAGTAACAAAACATAAACTTAGATTTAGTTTCACATTATACATACATTTGTACATATTAATTTGCAAGGGCTGATTTAAAGAAACGGTCGAGACTTTGACTTGTATCTTTTCTTTTGTGTAATAATTCTAACAATTTTCGTGAGCCTATTAATAAGATAATATCTGATTTGCATCATTATTGTTTTCATACCAATTTGTAAGGTATTGATGCATTCAACCGTTTCCGGAAAACTCACTTTCTGTTATTGCATATTCTCCTTGATAACTGGGTTTTCAATTTCATTGTCAGACACTTCGAAATCTGCGTCATCTTCCGTATTTGGATCGTCGTTCCAATTTTCGACTGCTGTCGTCAACACCACCCACCTTGGTTTATAACGATTGTACCTGCCGAAGTCGTCTGAATTCATCCAAGACTTTGCGATTTGGCTTATTTCAATTGGTTTTCAAACTCTTTAAAGCAACGCGCGATGCGGATTTACCAATTATCAGTGATTTCAACTTATGCGAACCATCCGCGCTCTAAACAACATAAATGTGATTCTATCGTTAGATATTTTTCGGTCAGGTGCTGTCTTTTCGTGCTTTGTTGATATTTTCTACTACACTACTATAAACAACTCACAAGCCCATGACAAACAATATATATATATAACTCGCACAATATATATATATACCTGACAATAATTTTTACATAGAAATTCGGGGAATACATAGAATTTCTTGCCAAAGAAACGGTTGAGTTTGAAAAATAAATAGATAAGTTCAGAAAAGTTAACCAAAAGTTAACTTTTTAGCGGTCAACTTAGCCGAAGGTTGGCGAGTTAAATTTGTATTTCTACTGTATATGTATGTAAAAAAATAGCGGTATCCCGGCAGTAAGCTATGGGATGTTATTTTTTTTTTTTTGTATCTAACAATTATTCAAATGATTCGTACATTAATAATGAACACATGCTTATGATCTAAAATAATTTTTTAATATGAATATGTCCGTTCCCTGGTTCTAAGCTACTTCTCCATCAAATGTCAATTAATTCGGTTCAGCCGTTCTTGAGTTATAAATTGTGTAAATAAAACGACTTTCTTTTATATTATCTGGTCATAACGGATCTGGATCTGATAAACGAATAACTGTCTCATCTTACCGTGCTTAGGTCTGACGCTATACAAATAGATAACAAAATTGCGCTTCACTACATACATATAGATATGAATGCAGTATACATATAAGATGTGTGAGTTTCTTTATTAAGAATATTTTCAACATCCACTAGTTTCCTCAAGTGGACACATGTCAAGTAAAGTAGAATTTCATAAAGTCGACATAGTTTTATTCTAGATTATCAATGATTTCATAAGAAAGTACAAACAAATTTATAAATGCCACAATTTTTTCTTTCCTAGTTCCAATGGGTTGAGTCAAAGGACCTCGCATTGCTGAAACATCGTATTGGGAACATTTTTAGAAGCGTGTATATGTAAACATATATGCACATTAATTTATATATAATTTATTAATTTATATGCTTTTATATATAAACAGGAACAATTTTTCATAAATTAATACCCAAAAATATTTATGAATTTAATTTGAAAACGAAGGGTTATTTGAAATGTGACTGAGGTAGGTTATTAACGAAAAGGCATCAAAATTTGTATAAGAATTTCATTGTATTTGACAATTATTGCATCCGATCTTGCAGTTATAACACCGGTGATAGCGTCGCTACACTCTCAACATTAACAAATATGGAAGCTCGTCCTACACATTTCAACAGGTTCAAATTACATTTTATTACTTCAAATATGACATATCTTATTCATAGTGGTTTCTCACAACACTTCTTTCGACCCAAACTTTTGTACATAATAAAACTTATGTGGATCGAAAATGTTTGTTCTTATACTATATATATTTTAGGAATCCGCGTTTACATGTTGTACCTAACTATTATTCGTGTGTGACTATAACTACGTAAATCTCGATAAATCCAAAAACCTTCAAAGCAATAGGTAGAATCCTCTTAAGAACTCAACATTATTGCTTCATTAATCTAATTATTGTAATCAAACAAATTCTAAATTTATAATTTCAACATTTCTTTTAATACATGCATGTGCTCGTTAGAGAGTAAATTTCTTTGGTTACAATGTTATATATAATTATTACAAAATATGTTTCATTGAAGTGTGCGTAATTGAAAATTTATATTAAATTCCGACTTTTTATTCACAATTAAATAAATTTTCACTGCAGGTAACTGTTTTTATGGGTTTATTTATTATTAACTCAATTATGCTACTTTACTTACTCCTGACATTTCAGGATGTACATATTTTTATACATGTCTCAAGAAAACACATAAAAATTTTTGAAAACAAAAATATATTTTATTTTTATTTTTTGATCTCTGACAGCACTTCCGCTGATGAAACCAAAAAAATAAAATTCTTTCCTTAAAGTAAAAGATATTCTACGCCCAATGTCCAACGATTAAAAAGCAAAATCAAGGGTTTACAAAATGTCCGCATTTTAAGAAAAATTTGAATATGATACCAAGTTTTGGTCGATTTGTCTTACCAAAATTCGATTTTTGAACAGATCAAAAAAACAGTAGTACCGTACATATAGAATAAGCTGACAAAATTTTCGTAATGATCGGTGACTAAAGATTATGACTGTAGCAAATTTGAAAAATGCTGTTTCAGAAAAAAGCGTTTAAAAATAAACTGATAAAGCTGAATAAACCGATAGGATAGGTGTAACTAAAACTATTTGGGATATCGATTTTTAATGGTATAAATGGTAATGGTATACGAAAAAAAAATTGAAATTTCAAATTAGGTGTGCCTAATTAAACACACCGCTTGGAAAATATAATTTTTGTTGAAAACTCGAATTGTGATAGTATAAATTTTAAGCTTTCTATACATCTACCCCAAATTATAAATGCATGTAGAGACATATATGAAAACTATACCTACCTAAATGAAACTCAGAGAGCATATTTTTCTGTTAGTAATATGTGGTATTGCCAAAAATTGACTGTCAATACTTTCACAATACCCTAATGTGGGTAAAAGCTAAATATATTTGAGATTGACTTTTGAGTTTACTGTGTGAAGAAAAAACTTTATTCATCTTGATGATCTTGACTAACATTTTTTTTGTATGAATTGTTTTACATTATTTCTGGAGTTAAGAAATCATGCTATTCATACCTATATTGCAATAATAAAATGTTCATAAATTCATTCATACGGTTTTTGTCTGGCTTCCATATTATTGAAAACGGCAGGAAGGTTTAGTGCATTAAAAATAACAGCATAATAGGTATATGTACATACATTGAAATTAAATCTGGTAAATATCTTCATTTACGTTTGTGTAAGATTATTTTTAATGATTTACCAATATTGTAATGATGTACTCGTAATATGGTTATATGTTTGTAGCTTGCCAGTAGATATTAGAGTTGAGTTCAACACTAATCCTCTAAATTGTGTTTATATACGAGTATGTGGATGCACTATATATATTTAGAATATAAGTTTTCTAAATGATACCTTTACAACACTTTTTAAATAAATTACAGCAAATGGTATTCGTGGCCACGATCGTGCGATGCTAACAAAAATAGGTAGCCCTTATGATCCCCATCCTTCAGCAACTTTATCTAAAGTCAACGGTCCTGCAGAAAGTCTCGTTGGCGGGGTACGTAATGTCATTTTTTATTATGGTATATAGTATATAAAATAGAGCGGATCGATTTTTTTACTCTAAAATCGCATATGTGGAAATATTTTACGAGTCATTCTGAACACTTTTGCCTGAGAAACTAAGGGTCTTAAACCGATTTCGATCCACAGATTTTAAGTGGGGAAATCGCTTTAGAAGTTTCAAAAACGTATTTTTTTTTTGTTTTTTGGTTAAATCTCTTTACAAAAATATCTATAAAAAAAATGCCTCCCTGAAGGCAGAGTTTAAAAGACTGAATAATCGGTTATGTGGGCGATGTATGATCTGACCGATTCCGACAAATTATCAATATGGCCCTATGTATTAAAATTTATTCGGATATCTCAAGAAATGGCAAAAGATCTTATGACAAATTTGTATATAAATTTCGCTGGCTCAAAACTGGTTTTAGACCCATACTGTACTAGGAGCAGATGTTCAAAATTTTTTTTTGGCTCGCTGTATCGACCCGCTCTAGTGTATATATATAATGGAATTGTTGATCCACACAACTTGGTTAATAGGACATATGATAAAAGTTGGAGTGCTTTTAAAATTTCGTTTAGAATTTTTTCCAACAAAATTTTAAAAAATTAAGTATATAATGAATAAAAAGAAACAATTTTCCTAAAATATGTCTCATATGTTGTTTATTCAATAGGGGGATTATTTTGCTCTTGCATGATTGCACGATGACTTAAAATGCAAAAATCCTGTACCGAAATAATCATAAGACCAGCGATATATGTACAGCTTATGCGGTAAATTTATTGTAAATGGCTATTGTG
>NW_017537283.1:59190-62612 GCF_001853355.1 Bactrocera latifrons
CCATAGAGCAAAAGTATTAATACACTCATTATACGACAATACGAATGCAACAATTCTATTTGGTACTAAATAGATTGAGTTGGTTTAAACCAGCTAAAAATATATATATTATATTTATGCAGGTACTAGTTGCAGAAGGTCTAGGAAAATATTGCGATTCAGAATTCGTTGGTCAAGCAACTCGTGAAATGCAAGAGGCTTTAGATATGACGCTGGAGGAGATGAATTTAGCTGCTAAGAAATTACTAGCAAACGAACAAAGTACTGGACGGAAATAATTTGAATAAATGTTAGGTTTCACAAATCTTAGCTAAGTACGAATTACTTAAGTATCACCTAAACGAAATTTATAGGAAAATAAAACAACCAACAATGTACGATGCTTAAATTCGCGAAAATCGTATAGTTCATCGTCAAAACGAAAACCTATAAAAATAATACGTATAGATTAAATGACAATTGTTGCCCATAGTAAAGCCAAATATATACATTAATATCTATATTTATTTATATGTATAGATGTTAAATTTTTTTTTAGTTAAAGTTTGTATATTATGTTTGAACGATGCGAATGTTGAAGTCATCGATAGATATAAGGGATGATATTATAATTTTTAGAAGTATTAAGATAATATCTTATTTATATATAAAAACCACACCATACTGATAAATATCTTTGGTAAAAGTAAATATATCGAAAGAGTTTGCACAATAATTACCCATAAAAATATCATCACAACGTGCCCATTATATAAATACTATGTACATATATACGTTGATGTTGGCCATATTTTTTCTACAGATTTAGGCAAATTAGATATGTACATATATGGACATACAGTGTCGGACAAAACTCATTGGACTAAATCGGGTCTCAGGCATATTCTGTCATAACTTTTTACATAGATGCATTAGAAGAATAATTTTTTTTTGCAAAATAAAGACCGCATATTCTATATTAAGGTACACTACAATTTTATTTTTCAACTTTTATGTAAAATTTGTAAATTGTAACAAAAATAAAAAAACACATCTTTTAGGCATAGATGAAATTAAGGTTTAATATGTGTGTCATTTATTCCATTCCAGGCTTGTTTCAGGGCATCAAATAGCTTGTTGTGGTCATTATCATGTTGGAACTGCCAATCAGGCKGCATTTTTGTGATAGCGTGGGGTAGCATTTGGGTTTGTAGTATATTTTTATATTGGAACCTATCCATGTTCCCTTCTATTTTGAAAATAGGTCCTACTCCCTGAGCAGAGAAGCAWCCCCACACCATAATGTTACCCCCACCATGCTTTACGGTACCCTGCAAATATCGACGGTCTAAACGCTTTCCTGTTGGTCTTCGTACACGTGTCATTCCATCTGAGTTCTGCAAATTAAATTTGGACTCATCTGAATACAATCTGTCTCTTATACACATCTAGATGTGTATAAGAGACAGGCATCCCCACACCATAATGTTACCCCCACCATGCTTTACGGTACCCTGCAAATATCGACGGTCTAAACGCTTTCCTGTTGGTCTTCGTACACGTGTCATTCCATCTGAGTTCTGCAAATTAAATTTGGACTCATCTGAAGCTGTCTCTTATACACATCTAGATGTGTATAAGAGACAGTTAAATGTAGCATATCAAAATATTTACACAAATAAAAGTAATTAATGCTAATGCTTAAAATGCGCCTAATTCATATCAAAAAAATTTACAGACACTAATGATTATCTTTATATATAAAAATCACATGTTACGTTGTTTTTCCACGATATACGCTTAAACTACTGAACTGATTTTAAATTTGATTGCACACCGTGTGCAATTGATCCAACTTGAGAGACAGGATAGCTTAAATCTCAATTTATAATCGCAATATTATATTTTTACAAATTATTTGTATATTATTTGACAGTCATAATTATTTGTTAGCTCCAAAAGATTCTTACAGATAGCGATAATTATTGATTGGATTGAGTAAGTATTCAACAGATGGCGCTATGTTGAAAATTCAAACGTTTTATATAAGCTGAAATTTAATAGCATAATCAGTAATTATTTTAATATTGAAATACAAAATAAATTTAGGTTATACCTTAGTTTCATCAATACGTAGTTATTATGCTATTAAATTTGTGCTTATAGCGCCATCTATCGAATTACTCAATTAAGCCAACAGTTAACATCATCTTTTAAAATATTTTGGAGCTAAGGGATAATTGTGACTGTCAAATAGTATACAAAGAATTTGAAATAAAATAATATTGCGATTATAAATTGAAATGAAAGCTATCCTATCAATAAAAAAATAATTTGGAATAAAATATTCAATTATTATTACTTTTTTAAATTTTTGATGTTGGCATAACCGGCCATGTGTTACTGAAGTATAAATTAAATTCTTTTATAGTGAATAGTTTTTAGCATAGATGTCACTAGCAGTACTACCAACTTACCGATTCGAAAAACACGCGAAGTATAATTTAAAAATTCTCCTTTCAATTTGGTTACAGTAGTATATACAAAAGAATAATAAAAGGCTCCCCATATTTTTTTAATTACTGTGGAAATATTTTTATTTTTATAATTTTTATTCAACTTCTATTAAAAATTATTTTGCACTCCTCATTTCAATGTGTTATAGTTTGAGTTATAGTCATGTTTTTGAGTTTTTTTAATATTTGAACGTTGAAATTATTATTCTAAGTCGAATGCCACCGAAAAAATGTAACCTCAACAACGGGCGAATCAGTGAGGTACGACGCAAGCGTTAAACTGCCAGATAATTTTTGTACTGTTCTTGAGGAAAAAAATTAATTAATTCAGAGTATTCTTTCGAATCTACAGAGTAATTACTTGAATCATAAATGGCTCAGTGAGCGGGCTATTTTGGCAGTCAAAAACGTTGATGTTGACGAAATTAATTTCCAAATACACCAGTTGTTACCAGGCGATCTGATGTCTTTTAAATCAATCTATACGGTTCTTAATGAAAATGAAAGTAACAGTTTTCCAATTGAAATTTTAAATTCACTAGATATACCCGGAATGCCACCACATAATCTTCAATTAAAGAACGGTTCACCTATTTTTCTAATGCGTAATTTTAACCACCTTAATAATGCAATTGCGCGAGTTTTGCTATCAAAAAGATCACCGAAAATATTCCTGAAAGAACCATATTATCTGGAAATTTTAAAGGTGAAGTGGTCCTGCTACATTTGGAAAATCCATGTTTTTCTCATGGGCAACTATATGTTGCAAGTTCACGTGTAAGAAAACCGTCGGATCTATTTGTGCTAGCTAAAACGGATTACCCAAAATTTTGTGCACCAATTACTTCTAAATTAAATTTGATATTAAAAGTATTGTTAATTCAAAATATTGAATATTATTCTTAAAGATTTAAAACTATTTGTTAG
>NW_017537283.1:65768-66994 GCF_001853355.1 Bactrocera latifrons
GACGGACAGACGTACAGACAGACATCCGGATTTCAACTCTACTCGTCATCCTGATCACTTTGGTATATACATATAACCCTATATCTGACTCTTTCAGTTTTATAACTTACAAACAACCGTTATGTGAACAAAACTATAATACTTTCCTTAGCAACTTTGTAGCGAGAGTATAAAAATTTAACCACAGCAATGAGTGACCGGGTCTGCTGGTTTACTTATGTATATAAATCAAAAGTGATTACAATACAAGTAGTTTTTGATGTACCAGGTTGTCCAATAAGTTTTGTCGTTCGATAAGAGAGGGCGTTGCTACTTTGCCCAATTTTTTTTTTTGTTGGTACACTCTTCATATGAAGCCATTTAGTGTCGCCGTGTCACAGTATTTATTTTTCTTTTGTAGCACCAAAAGCGAGTGTTAAAAGTGTATAATGATTGTTCACCTACAATTAGCACAGTATAAAGATGTGTTGCTGAATTTAAACGTAATTGTACAAGCCAAAAAGCGCATCAACACCGGAAAGCATAGCCAAAATACAGCATATGGTTTTGCAAGATAGTCGATTGACTGAGACATATTTAGGAGAGGCTCTACAGATCTCATTAGGCCATATTTGAAGTGAAATTTTGGGATTTAGAAAGCTATTTGCATAACGATTGCCGAACTCGCTAACAATGGAACAAAAACACGTTCGAATGCGACTTTCTCATCAACATTTGGACAGTTTTAAAAAAGATAAAGTGGATTTTGTGCGTTGATTCTTTACTATGGATGAGACTTAGGTCTATCATCCTGAGTCATAACAAAAGGCTAAAGAATAGTGTAAACCTAGTTGTTCGGCTTCGTAACAAGTTCCTGTTCGGAGATCGGGCAAAAAGGTTATGGCATCAGTCCTTTGTGATGCGAGAGAAATTTTGTTTGTGGATTACTTGCAAACTGGTAAAAGGTTAAATTCTGAATATTATTACAACTTTTGGACCAGTTGAAGTAAAAGATTCGTGGAAAGAACCCGGTTTGCAGAAGAAAAATCATCAATACAATGTACCATGTCACAAGAGCATTTTGACAATGGCTTAAGTCCGAGAATTAAAGTTCGAATTGTTGGAGCATCCACCGTATTCACCAGATTTTTCCCCCAGCGACTTCCATTTGTTTCCAGAACTCAAAAAATATATGCGCTGCAAGTGTTTTTCATAAAATGAGGCCATAATGGCTGTTTTTTATTTTT
>NW_017537283.1:67514-70210 GCF_001853355.1 Bactrocera latifrons
AAAAAAAAAAAAAAAAAAAAAAAAAAAAAAATCCCCAACAGTATTGAATGTTTTGAATAGTGCTGGTTTTCTTATACGAATCGCACGTCGAAACTATACATAAGTAAGATTAATAAAAAGTAGAGGTCGATGATTGCTAAAAAATATTTAGACAAACCGTTATGGTTTTGGGAAAATATTGTATTCCTATATTAAAAACTGCTACAACGGCTACTTCTCACATTACACAATTTTGAATTCAATTTTATTCTTTCAAATGTAAACAAAGGAGTAATTAATATAATAAAATAAAAATTTGCATGAATAGCGCTTTTGAATTATACCACCTTATGCCTTTAAATGGCTCAAATCGAATAAAAACTTTTCAAACCACTAGGTACCGAATATGTGGACCCCAGTAACTATAGTTGACTTTTAGCGGGAAATATCGGCAAATTTGAGAGAAGTATAATAGAAATCCAGAGAGAATTCATTCCAGATATATAATATGAATCGGGTCTCTGTCCCAATATTCCGAAAATAATCATTTTAGAATTTCTGGACGATTTTATTCTGAATATATCGGCGAATATGGGAGTTATATTAATAAAATTGAGAGAGCTTGTTTTCTTAATAACGGTACATCTTTGTGCTTAGGGTGAATGAAATCAAGTGAAAACTTGTCCTAGATCACATATAACTAACAAGCCTTATATACCTGAAGGTATTACCCCGGCTTTAATCATTGCAAATTGCAAGAGTATGAATATTCGGTTACACCCGAACTTAACGCTTTTTTAATTGTTTGGTAATAAGAACTTTTCTATTATCATTCGAAATACCAATCTAAGATTTAAGGGGTAATTAAAAAATTGAAATTTTTTAAACGAAAGATATAAAGAACTCAATTCAGTTGTTGTTGTGAATAACACAGCTCTACAATAACAAAAAATTTGTTACCCTGGATAATAATAATAATGATACCCAACGAAATGATTTAAGGTAAAAAGTAAAAATTGTTTTTGAACGGACTATATTTTCTCAGAATGAACTAGATAACAAGGGTTCCATACCACGGAAGCATACTCTAATATAGGCCTCACCAAAGATGTAAAAAGAATTTTCGTGGTAAGCGGATCTCTAAATTCTTTAGACCAACGTTTAACAAAACTTAGAGCACCTTTAGCTTAAAAAACCATGGAAGATGTGTGAAGATTAAATTGAGTTTGGGGTCCATAGTTACTCCCAAGTCAACAAAACTGCATACTTGCTCCAACCTAAAGTTTTATATGACGTATGAAGTAGGGTCTACAGATATTCGTGAAAAGCATATCGTTTTACATTTTTTAAGGTTTAATGGCATGCAATTTCCATCGCACCAAGGAACTAAGTTGTTTAAGTCTGTTTGCAACTGACACCCTTCGCTGTTTCAAGTATATGTTTTAAAAAGTTTTACATCGTCAGCACATAATAAAACTTTTGAAAATTTAACAACAGATGATATGTCATTAATAAATAACAAGAAGAGAATTGGACCAAGATGGCTACCTTTAAGAACGCCTGAAGGAACATTGGTTATGTCAGAAAGAGTATCGTTAAATATACTTCAATTCTTGTTGAATGCTATTACTAAGAACCAAGAAGATCATGTTTATTGAAAAGAATTGAATGGATTTCTTTATCAAAAGCTTTACTAAAATCTGTGTATATAACATCAGTATGTTTATTCTCCCTAAAGATCGTTGATACATGTGTTACAAATTCTAACAAATTAGTTACTGTAGATCTTCCTTTACGAAAACCATCTTAGCAATATTTCATGCTTTCACGTGTTTACATTACGATCATATTGAATGTGATCTCGATTTTAAAATAAATTTATAAAAGTTGTAATATTTTGATAAATATAGGCTTCTTTGCAATAAATATTTATTTTACCGAATATGATACGCTTCTGCACACTTTTCGCGCATGCAAGTGCCACGTGATCCTCATTTCAGGCGACTTTCGAAAATATGTGAACGAAATCTATGTAGGATGGAAGCAAGGTATCAATGTTGATGGGATCGACACGTGATGGCAGATTACTGGCCCAAGGAGTGGGAAGGCTCGACAGGAGCAGGTAGCATGGATGGCAATATTAGAGGTAAATCTAATGGGACTTTTAATTGTCAATTTTGAGTTCAAGGGAACGGGTGTTAGATTTAAAAGAAAAAGAATTTCAGCGTAAGGAAAAAAATTTCGAAAGTTAAGAAAAGTATAAAATTCTTGAACTATTCACGATTTAAAGAAATCCATGTACAAAATTGTCAACCCTATGAGGGTTTTTATAAATTTTTCATCATTAATATTATATATATTCTAGTTAAATGACCTAGTTGTTAACAAATTGTATTTATTTAAAACAAGAAAAAACGTTAACTTATGCTGCACCGAAGCTAATATACCCTTCACAGGTGAGTTTTTTTTGTAACTATGTGTTTAAGCAAATCTAAACACGTAACTGGCCAGTGGTTTTCATTCAAAGCGAAACATTTTACTAATTCTTTTTAGCCGGGTTGTTTGCTAGAAACATTAAGGTTATTTAATAAAGAAAATAGATCTTTTAGTCGTTTATAGTTATTTAAAATTTTATTTATTACTAACATAAACTTAATGGGAAAAAAATTATAATATTTCTATATTAGTACATATTTATCATATATATATCTTTACAG
>NW_017537283.1:70550-77524 GCF_001853355.1 Bactrocera latifrons
ATGGTCCATTAAACTGCTCATTTATCTGACGGATATTATTCACCACTTGCTCTCTAAATTGTGGCAGTCTATACGTGGGGTTCCTGTACACAAGTGATAAAGAAACTGTGGAATTGTTTACGTTTAATAGTTGGTAAACGTTTGCTGAACCTGTGATGTTCCTTGATAATGATCCTTCTGATAGATCTGGGCGCCGATCTTGTTTTGAGTATAATATAAGGCCTATGGTCGGGCGTCGTCGGGATGACCTTGTTTCTCCATCAAGGCGTGCAACAAGATTATAGCGCTATATTGGAAACTCTTCTTGAGATAAAGTCCAAGTCTCAGCAAAGCACAGAATATCAGCAGAACAAATCAGTTTATGTGATCTAATATCCGCAATATGCTTATTTAGACTCTTTACATTTTCTTAATAAATATCCAGGCGTTGTTCCGATTTTTCGGCTAAAAATCTGTAGCATGTCGTCAACGCGTCTTCAATCTATTAAGTTGAGTTTTAATGGGATCCTGCTGTCCAAATGGGTTCGAAGGAAAAAATTTCCCGATTATATATAATCCATTAACATTTGTGGCTCTGCTACATCCTACATATAAAGCTGATCTGCTAATTCTACCCTCTAGATGAACCGCAACTTGAGCGTAGGTTCCACCTTGGCTATTATGTATCGTGATGTCTTCAGTTGGAATGACAGGGAACTGTCTACGTTCTATAGTTATTTGTTCATTTCGCTTGTATTGGAATGATCGGACCACGCTCATGATTGGTGTCCAATCTGCATTGCGACTATGCGGCTGCTTGGAACGTGCAAAGCTTCCAACTCTTGGTTCTGCGAATTTCATCCATAGTCGCATCACTGTGCTTTCAGATCCAGACGATTCGTTATCCACCTGCATTAGTTCAACTGTAGCACCATTTACTAATCCATCACGTGTGCTTATGTTGACTGTTACCATATATTTTATCGATGTTTTGAGCTGCAATGTATGAGGCATTCCCTGTGTTTTTGATGGCTTGAAACCCTTCACAGCTTCTAATATGATTTCTCTGCTGCGTTCTGTTAAGGAACTTGACTTTACAGTGTCCTTCGCAGTCGAAATGAACTCGACGGTCATCGTTTTATTGAATTGAAATTATTTGCTCCAGTATTTGAATGAAAGAGATGGATGGCTTCATTGGGTATCTCGTTATAGGTCTTCTCCCTGCTTTTAATTAATTGGATGTCAGCGTGGGTCATATTTCCCTCTGACATGTTGTTTAAAGCGATGGCAAACTCTTGAACTTCACGCTGACGCATTATTTCGGTGAGCTTGAAATATCGAAATTGATCCCAAAGCGGAGTTCCTGTAATTGCACTGTAATGATCATTGCCATTTGGTGCAAATATCTATCGATCTCCTACTGGTGGCAATTGTTTTAAATCACCAAACACGATAATTGGAATGCCTTCAAAGTAAGCACTGCTCCTAAAAATTTGCTTTAGCCTACAATCTAAATACGCAAACATCTTTGCTCCAACCATTGAAATTTCCTCAATTATTACAAGCCTAATATCTATGAGATTAGCATGAATAGTGTTCAATGTGTCACTATTTAGGGGCCGAAGATCGACGGTGGACTGGTTGACGGGGAGTGAAAAAACGGAATGAAGTGTTAGACCTTGGCTGTTTCGGGGTTAGTTCCTGGTACAATGTTAGCGCCCAATGTCAAAGACTGATATATAGTCGTTATAAGCTGGGTTTTGCCCATTCCAGCACAACCTCCGACATATTCGTAGAAGATTTTCCTCTTACTGACATTGTGCATTACGTGAGCAAAATATTCCCTCTGCTTGTTGTTAAGAGATTGTACCACTCCCAATAAATCTCCTTCTAATATTAGAGGTGGTAGTTTAATTAATCGAACCGTCTCTTCCACACAATTTTTGTCCTCGTAAAAAACATTAACATCTCCTACTTGCTCTGGAACAGCTAGATCTCTGAATTCGGGATCCAAAAGTAGAGAGGCAGCTCTCTCATCGGCTATTTCTTCCGCTGAAGCATGCAGGTTTTCCAGGATCCGTTCAAACACGTTGGATAAAAATTTGTCATATTTGAGGTTATTCTGCTCAATTTGCTCCTTGTGTGCGTTGCAAACACTCTCGACATCATTACTTAAGAGCTCGGCCTCCTCATTTCTCCATGGGTAAAACATCCTGGCAGTTTCTCTGAAGAAATCAGCTCTTGAATTTTCAAGGCTAAGTGCTTGCTTCCTTTTCCTCAAAAATCCTGATCCATCTTTTAATGCCACTGGAGGTGCCGCTGTCGTGTCATCCTCGTTTTCTACTTCATTGTAGTCTGCATTATTAAAAGAAAGATTCCTACTTGTTTTGCAAAATCTGAACCATCTGCTAAGCATAGTTCTTCCAACTGATCGGGCCTTCAAGAGTATGGATCCAGTACATTCGGTACATATATGTCCGTAGAATACTCCTGTAAAGCATCCAATTCACGTCTGGGCTTAAGCATCCTTACTCGATTGTTTGGATGCGATGTATTTATAAATATTTCCCCATTACTCGCTTCCGATAAATGCAGTCCCAAAATATTATAAGCTGCTTCTTGAGCCGATATTTGAGAGCCGTTTACAAACTTGTTTCCGATGTGCTGCAGTTTTCTTTTAATGGAGAAATTTCCGCCATTTATTTCGTCCATGGCTTGCCTTAGTAGTGTTGATACTCCTCTATTGGATTTATTTATATAATTAATTATATAGCTGCAGCAAGCGTAGGCGTCCAAAATGAATTGAATATCCATATTTGCTCTATACAAGTTAAGGGTATTTTTATTGTAGGCATTTAGAAGTCTGTCCGGAAATTTCTCTTTAAGAAAATGTGTGGCTTTTTTACAGATGAGCGAAGAGCAAGCTTGTATTCTTCATAATCAATGTTAATCCGCTCATCCGCCAAAAAATTTTCAAAGCATTTCAACTGTATTATTTTTTCTTCTGCGAGATCCGTCAGATTTAATAGTTCCTGTATTTTTATAAATTGAAGTTTGTGTTGCTCAATACCTTCTTCGTTCTCCACGGGGAAAAGAATTTCTGTCCGCCGCATTGGCGGATATGGCATGTTGAATCGGCACACTTGTTTTCCGCAC
Source organism: Bactrocera latifrons (assembly GCF_001853355.1). NCBI lineage: Eukaryota > Metazoa > Arthropoda > Insecta > Diptera > Tephritidae > Bactrocera > Bactrocera latifrons. The sequence continues at coordinate 73,686 of NW_017537283.1, forward strand.
AGGTCTCTTATGCAAGCCCTCAACTCCGATCGCTCAGTTTGTATGGTAGCTATATGCTAAATTTAACCGATCTGAACAATTTCTTCGGAGATTACATTGTTGCCCTAGAAAATAATATATACCAAATTTGGTGAAGATACATAGTCAAATGTGAAAGTTTTCCATTTAAGAACTTGATTCCGATCGTTCAGTTTATAAGGCAGCTATATGTTATAGTGGTCCGATATTGGCCGCTTCGACAAATGAGCAGCTTCTTGAAGGGAAAATGACGTTTGCAAAATTTCAAAAGGATAACTTAAAAACTGAGGGACTAGTTCGTATATATAGAGATGGACGGACGGACAGACAGACAGACGGACATGGGTAAATCGACTCAGCTCAACATACTGATCATTTATATAAGTATATACTTTATAGGGTCTCCTACGCTTCCTTCTGGGTGTTACAAACATCGTGACAAACTTAATATACCCTGTTCAGGTTATAAAAATGTGTATAACAAGTAAGAAAGGGCTTAGCTCGGTTACAACCGAACGTTTTATAAACTTGCATAAATTCAAGCTAAAGAAATACCTTAATATGTAAAGCACAATGTGCTTATTAAACGTCTTTGGATATTATCGGTCCCCTGCCAGTATCTTGTTTACATAGGGCAGGAGCGACTCACGTTGAAAAAAGTAACATTTTGACGCATTATCATTAAAATTTTCAATCGAATCTTGGGAAATCTTAGGTATTCTTGAAATACTACCTATCGCTCTCGCGAATTATTTTTACTGCTTTGCTTTCCTGAATATGTGGACTATTATAGGTCACCGGCCTTTGATGCCATTTGGGCTCTTTGAATCCCGCTCAGCTCTCAAATTGTGGTAATAATTCCCTCCTTGGCTGGGGTGCAATGCAATAAGATATAGAGGTTCCGGCGTGTACAAATTTTTTATTCACTTGTTTATAATAAAGTGAATGGTGTGAAGCAATTGTCCGTCCACCATTTATTCCCACCTGAGCTGCATCCATGCTATTGTAGAAGGAGTTTGCGTGATTTGCTTCCAATTCTTGTGCTAAAGCCAGGGCACTATTTATTCATAGCCACAATGAAGGCAGCTGTCACTATTACTCTTAATGTCTCCTCATCATTTTGATGATACTTCTAAACTTAATACTTTTTTATTTAATCGTTTACTATTTATTTTCGATAGTATCAACGATTTTACTTTGCTTAAATCCTTAGCGCACTTTTTTAATAACTATTAAAACTCAATTCAACAATTTAGCGCTATGGTCCACTTTAAACATTTTGTTTGCTATCGTTTAAATATTATTTATTAACTTCTATACATTCCAGTAGAACCGAGCGCTGTGCACTTTTTTTTAAATCAAAAGTATAACTAAAACTTAAAAATAATAGCCGTGTTTGCTATTCTCCACTCTACAATTTTGCTGTTGCTGCCGCTACTGCACCTGAAATAAAGTTCTTATATTGAAAAATTTCACATTTGACAGAGTATCTTCACAAAAGTTGCCACAGGTTATTTTCTAAGATAATAATTTAATATATACAGAAATTGTTGAGATCTGCTTACTCTAGCATATAGCTGCCATCCAATTGAATGAACGGAATCAAATGCTTGCATGGGAAACTTCCTCATTTGACGATATATCTTTATGAAATTTGGTATGAGTTATTGTTCATAGAAATAATGTAATATCGAAAGAAATTGTTCAGATCCTCTCACTATTGCATATAGCTGCCATACAAACTGAACACATAGTTACTAAAAGAAATGCACCTGCGAAGGGTACATTAGCTTCGGTGCAACCGAAGTTAACGTTTTTTCTTGTTTTGAAATGACAATGAACACGAAGTGACAGTGAAAGGGAAAGTAGTTTTGTCTAAAATTTAAGAAAAAACAATTAAGCTATATTGTCGTAAGTGTGCTCTACAATGAATATTGCCCACATACTTTTACCACTCTCCTTGCACTGTCACTCTTTTTTTAGAAGAAACGCCCAGTTTTATATGTCGTTATTTTCAGCATTCCAGAAATATACATTTCGAATAATGCTTCACAGCAGTTAATATGAATATAAGAAATACATGCTTCGAAAACTCGTTCAAAGTGGTTATTATGACATATAATATGCATATAAGAAATATATGTTTCGAAAAACATTTCACAGTGGTTATTTTGAAATTCAAATCCTTCACGAACGAAGTAACTATAATCAGCTATCTAGCAAGGCGGCGATCGAAATGGCAATGTGAGGGCTCAATAGTTAATCAAAAAAAAAAAAAAAAAAAAACTGTCTGCTTTGCAGAGGGGACGAACCCTTTTATTGGCTGGTATTCCGTTCCGTATCATCGAGTGTGGTGTGTATTTGAATGTGCGGATGTGAGATGCTCTGTCATGTGTGTTGTATTGATGTGGATTGTGGCGATGTCGAGGTGAGTGTAGCGTATTAGTGATTTGTTGAGGCTCATTGAGATATCCCGGCCGCCTTAGTTGAATATTTCAGCCTAGAATTCGTTGCAGTTGCTAAAGCGTGGCCACAAGTCGAGTCGTGCTGACGTCTCATTCTGTGAAAGCCAGATACGGGATGATGATGGACCTATTGTTCTACGGGACCGTGTATTTCGGCTTAATGGCAGTAATCGTACTGCGCCGCGGTTGAGATCGGCAGGATGGTGACCGATGTCTTCCTAGTAGTTCGGTGCAGTATGGTGTGATGAGGCCGCATACATATCTGGCGCAGGTTGCCCAAGGTACAATCTTGTGTGCTGGCTGATCAACCCCTTAAAGATGGCGCATTGTGGCAACCAGTGGGTTCGACGACATGTACGGCCACGGAAGTGCTGTGGGTCTTCTGCTAGTGTGAATGTTTATGGCAATGAGCCGTTGGTGTGGTGGTTTGATGCGCTGCAACTGAGGCAACCGCTTGGCGAGGCACATTGACAGTCGAACGAGTGGATGTTGTCAGAGCTGGTGTCATATCTGCATCCATATTGATCTGTATGGAATAGTGTTATTTGAATTATAATTTTGTTGCGTATGGTGGGTATGAACATTGCTGCCATCATTACTTGGTATGTGCAGAGAATGTATAAACACAGAGTAGGTGCAGGTTCGATGTCGAGCATTTTATAGAATTATAGTACTTAATTCACCTCACAACCACAGAATTCACGTTGTGAAATATTAACATTTTTAACAGTTCTCCACATACTCAAACAGAGAATATGAAGAGAAATAAATATATGTATTTTCGGCATATGTTGACATGGCAGATATGCCCAAGCAGAGAATATGAAGAGACATAAATATTATATAAGTATGCCTGCTCCTTATGATTCCCCAACAAAGGCATTGTGATATTTTCATGCTTCAATTTTTCTTTCAACTTGGGAATCGCAATGTAAGCAAATATGTATGCTTTTGCGTTTTGCCGTCGGCAATTCAATTGACATGGAAACATAATTATAATATGAGTATAATTTTGTACGAATGCATGCATAGTAATATTTATAGTCAATTTGGACTTGCAGATTTATAAATTTATTAATTGTTTATTTGATTTTTACATAATAGTAATAACTAATAAATATATTTGTATTATGTTTCTTACTAATATAAATTGTATTTATCACAAAAATATATAAACATATCGTCTATCACAATCTTATTATCTGCTCATATGATTGCATGTATACGCATGCTCGCGTTCAGAAATTGAAATCATGATTTTATTACTTATCAATATATTACATGTGCGCGCATTAATCTGCATGTTCATACATTCATATATACATACTTATATGTACATATATTTGTATACACTTC
>NW_017537283.1:80284-103306 GCF_001853355.1 Bactrocera latifrons
TCTCTGTCCTTGTCCCGTCCATCGCATTTCTTGGACGGCGGTGATGTCAGCCTTTATTTTTACGAGGACATCAACCAGCTGGGCAGCGGCACCTTTCCAATTAAGGGACCGGTCATTCCAGGTGCATGCTCTCAATTCGTAGTGGGGTCTCTCATCCGAGGCTGTTGTTGCGTTGTCACTGGGGTGATTTTTTTTACGTGGCGGGTCCCAAACCCAGCGCACAACCCTATGCAGGGAATGTTTCGCCTTCTCACTTTAGCTCATCTTCAAACGGATGTTCTTAGGCTACCCAGAGGATACTTGGTCAAGGACCGCAAGTCGTGGGCTGCTTGAGTCATATGTAAAAGAATCGTTTCTGGCTACTCCCACGTGAATGGCGATCAGAAAACTTTTCTCACTTGCGTGAACTTCTACACATGACTCCATCCTCCAATGTGAATATGTCACCAACAAAAAATTGAATCACTGTTCTTCAAAAACAATAAATCCTCAAATAGCATAAGCATCACAAGTCAATATGGCAGCCGAATTGGCGGAGCCCAAATGTAGCAAATTTTTCAACAAAAACAATTTCATTCATGAAAAATCTGCGTCGATATGTATGTATATGCTCATACAAATTCATATATATATACGCTAGCTTGAAGGCGAAGCAGTTCATGAAGGTCATCAATTTTCTTTGAAGAAATGAAGTTCATTTGTCACATCTTCACTATTTAATAGTGAAAATAAATATAGTTTATTTGAAATATTAATTTTTTTAAAATTATTTTTTTATCTAATGTTTCACGGGTTTGTAAAAAAATTAAAATTTAAAAAAAAAAAAAAAAAAAAATGGTTCATATGATACCAAAAAAAATGTGGTGGATTCTGTTAACTGTGGCGGTGGTAAGATCCAGGGGTTTGAACCCTATTGTGTCTAGATCAGCAGGCTGATSCTACTACGTCAGGTATTTGAGATGTTCGATTAGAAATATAGATAGNCTACTACGTCAGGTATTTGAGATGTTCGATTAGAAATATAGATAGGCTAGAACTATTTTGGAAWCAGACCRTAGATATAATTTGTATTTTGCCATGTTCAAGTGGGTCTGCACTATAGAAAGTTGTCGTGGTAGACTTATCATTTTTAGAGGTGCGACTTTTGCTTTTGCCGCCAGTAGGTGGCTTGTGGTTGCGGTATCACTCCGCGTGCGCACTTAGTGGCACCATATGCCTTTTCAGAGGCATCGCAGAAGCCAAGTAGATCCACTTTATATTCGGGGGAATRGTTTAACCACCGTGGAATTTCTATCTGCGAAATGTCTTTCAGATTATTAGTAAATTGGGTCCACTTTTCTAAACGAAAAGGTTCACTTGTTCGTCCCAGTCGGTTCCGTCTAGACATAATTCTTGAATCATAATTTTTGCTTTTATCATAATTGGCAAAAGCCATCCAGTAGGGTCGAAAAGTTTTGCCATTGAAGTTAAAATTTGTCTCTTTGTTTTGGCGGATAATGCRGATATGTGTCGTGTTTAAAAATTGGTCCGGTATCGCATTCCATTAGATGCTTAGGTTTTTTGTTGTATTTTCTTTTTCGAATATAAGGAAATTAATATCTAAGAAMTTATCGTTTGGTATATATTTTAAGTTATTTCGGTGATTAGACATGATCTTTTTAAGAAACTCTGTGGTGTTGAGGGGCTTTATCACCCGTGGTAAGGGCTCATACGCTTGTGAARGGCTGTGGCTTCCAGACAGAATATCGTCTACATGCGTTTGTGTTTTAAGACTTGTGTTGGCTGAGGAAATTCTGATTTTGTGTCTTCTGCTAAGTCGCGTAGTAGACTATTGGCAGATTTTCGGAAAAAARTCCGCTGAAAATCTTGATCATCTTTATGTACAATTATTTGTCGATACATTTTCTCGACGTCCCCATTGAAAACTTATTTGTATATACGCCAATTTAATTTGCGAACTTCTGTTGYTTTTTGTCTGGCTTCACTATTGCATGATGTGGCAAGCAGAATTTGCCTTTAATGATTTTTTCACATGGGCTTACTTCCTCCATGTGAACTAAATGGAGGTATTCTTATAAGACACCATCATAATCTTGTTTAAGCTCACCGTTTCTAAGTAAATTTGTTTCCATGCTTAGAAACTGCTGTATTGCATAAGTGCGASAACCTATGGCGAAATGTTGTTTAAGTAGTGTCGTACGACTACCGACCATTTCCTGATCTAGTAGTTGTGGCTTTGTAAAAGTCTTCACAATACACAATCTTCTGGCGTTGTAATTAAAATTCTTCTAACTGCAAAAATTTTCTTAATTGTGAATTAAAGTATTCATTAGATATTTCTGCTACTTGCGTTGTCATAGTGGTAACTGGTTCGGGTACTAGTCCATTTAGTAAATAATTTGAGTTAGAAAAGTGTTTGAAATTTTTCCAACGCCCAATATGAGGCATAAGTTCGCTTCCTAATAGGAGGTCTATTTGAGCCGGGGTGCTGCAGTTGGGATCTGCTAGCTTTAGGTCTGTACCCTTTTGTCAATGCTTGCTATTTATATGATAACTTGGAAGCATGTTCGTAAGTTGCGGTAAAACTATAGCTTTTGCTTGAATGCGCTTATCTGCTTGGGGGGAAATTGGGTATTGGGGTAGATTTTATTTGGGTTTTGTACTATTCTTCCGCTCATTATCGTAATTTCGTAATTGGCTTGTTTTCTTGGTAGTTTTAGCCAATTTTGTGCCCTAGACGCTATGAATGATCATTGTGATTCTCTCAGTTTGAAGAGTTCTCCTCGGAACACTTTTTTTGCATCGTTCAAAAAAGGAAATTAATACATATCATTAATACCGCTATACTTATCTTAAAAAAAAAAAACAAAAAACATTTATATGTACAGATGGCAATCCTATTCATTTACCGTACGTTCAAAGATGACATTTCAATAATGTGGTTTTTCGTGATTCGTATGAAGAATAATAACTCAAAACGCAAGGGTTTCTAATAGTGAAGGCTGAACTTTTTTTTTCTTTCTAAAAACAAAAAATAGTTATCAAGGTATTTTATATAAAATGGAATAGCTATCATTTGTTTAATCATTGTTGTGAGCGAGTTTTAATTACGTGTAAGTATGTGGTTTTATTGTCTAAATTTATCAATCGTGTTTGTCTTCTGTGGATGAGAGCGTTACTTCATTTCGGTCGCATTTGTATAAACAATATATCAGGTTAAAGGATTATCACCTTTACTTGTACTTCCATGTGGCAATTAAAATTTTTGCGAATATTTGCGAATGATGAAAATAATGTATATTTTCAGAATCGATTAACCTCAAAAATAAAGATATTTTTGATGTATGGCTACAAAATAAGAAAAATAAAGATGTAGTTGAGAATTGGATTATCCATGAAATAAATAAAAATATAAATGTAGAAGAATTGGAAGCGTTTAAAAAGAAAATTGAGAATCTTTGTTCATTCATAAATCGAAAATGGATCAAATACCAAAGGTCATTAACTCGTTTTAAGCAATATAATAATGAAGGATGAGACAAATTTCATAATTGGTCGCAAATGTAAAAGAGGAAGACCACAACTTAGTTATAGTGGCGCGAGTGATCGTTTGAAGAGAAAACGTGCCTCAGTTGTGTGTTCGGAGCAACAAAATGACCCTATGCTACTAGTTCACGCTGCCTCTAATGCAGCACGATCTCAAAATGAACCTGATTTAAGATTTGTATTGAAAGAGTCGCTTAAATCTCCGACAAGGCCATCGAAAATTAAGAAAACTATTATTTCTACAACGAAAAGTCTAATTACGTTATCTGCAGAAGAAGCTTTAGTGTTTTTATTAGAGAATAACTTGAGCAAGCAACAGTACGTAAATATGCGATTACTAAATAAAGTTCGTAATTGCGACATATACACTGCGTACAATAAGTTAATTGAATGCAAGCTTCACTGCCGGCCAGAGGGGATAACGAATTGTAAAACTTACGTAGAAGTTCCTTTACAAAAACTGGTAGACCACACTGCCAAAAGATTTTTATTGCTACAAAAAGAAGTTATTGGACAACTCTCAGATAAAAATGAAGCTACGGTTTCGATGGTTCAACAGGACAGAGTATGTTCAAACAGATGTTTAACGAAAACACGAATGAGTCCTTTGATCAGTCCCTCTTTGTAACCTCAATTATACCTCTTAAATTAATATCATTTTCGAATCAGATCATTTGGCTTAACCGCACCCCTCAATCCATATGGTTTTGCAGACCAATTAAAATTGAGTACGTTAAAGAAASTAAACAATATATTTTAGCTGAAAAAAATAAATTAGATCTACAAATATCTAGTTTCTCGCCGTTAAAATGGGATTTGGAGGATGGTACGGAAATTCTCATTAGATATGATTTAAATATGACATTGATAGATGGCAATGTTTTGAACATATTAACCGAAACAAATTCTACTCAATCTTGTCCTATTTGTGGTGCAAGTCCGAAACAATTTATGTCTATAAGGGATCTAAAATCTCCTGTTTTTGAACCAAAACCAAGCAAGCGGTGTCAGTCCATTACATGCTTGGATACGATTTCTGGAATTTGTATTACATCTTTTGTATAGAATCGGTATAAAAAAGTGGCAAGTAAGGAATCCGGAAGACAAAAATACCATTAAGCAAAGAAAACAGAAAATTCAGAAAAATTTTTGGGAGAAAATGGGATTGCATATTGACAAACCTAAGTCAAATGGATGTGGCTCAACAAACGACGGGAATACGGCTAGAAGAGTGTTCGCTAACTTAGAACTATTTGCATCAATTACTAATGTTGACATTGATCTATTGAGACATTTTCATATAATACTGGTGCAGATTTCGTGCGAATTTCGCATTAATTTTAAAAAGTTCAATGATTTCTGTATAGATACTGCCGATTTATATTTCAATAAGTACGATTGGTACCCAATGTCGGCGACAGTCCACAAGATTTTAGTTCATTCGGCACAAATAACGGAGGCGTCTTTAGTACCAGTTGGCTGCCTAGGCGAAAATGCATCAGAAGCAAGAAATAAGTTTTACAAAAAGATCGTATTGCTCATACGAGGAAAAATTCACGAAGTAACAATATTGTCGATGTGTTTAATAGAGCTATGGATTCTTCTGACCCTTCGTTATCAAGTATCTGCTTAAATAATCGTACTAAAAATAAATTAATCCGAGGAATCCCACATGAAGTTACTGAAATTTTAGAGTTGCCTGCTGTTCCAGACAATTTAGACCTGGTTCTACGTCTCGTCATGAAGATGATGATGAAAACTGTAGTTCGGACGACGATATAGAGATGCTCTCTGAATATTCTTTTGAGTTAGAAGTTGATATTGAACAGGATTTGGAATAATCTATGGTTATATTTTAAAGCATTTTAAAAATTATCTCACCTGTTATTAATGTTCTTCCTTAGACAAATTTGTAGCTGTCGGTAAATCCGGTTGTGTTTGCCCGAAATGCACTCACTAATAAGCGTAAACATTTGAAAACATAAACTTGTTTAYTTTATACTCTCCATTTTTGCATAAAATAAATTCATTTTTATAAACTATTGAAACGTTTGCATATTGCAGAATTTTTAATATTTTATATCTACGAGGGGTAGGAGTGGCAGTGCTCCGACCACCCTCATTTTTACAAAAGTCTATGAAATATGTACATATGTACATGAAAAGCATTTGAGCGAAGTTTTAGCGATGTAGGACTTTTCTCTGATTTTATGCCAAAAATAATGGTGCGCTGGCCCATAGTGCGGTGTTCGATGGAGATGACGGCTTGGGTAGTAGTACCTTTCTCGCTGTGTATCGTTTGAGTTTTTAATGTCTTTGAGCAGCATACTGTTTCTTGGCAAGTTTCGGGCTTCTGTTTTTCGGGAGTTGCGGTTGCAACTAAACCCGTGGCTATGGGGTGTGCTGGAAAAGTTATTGAAATGCAACATTGAGTGATGTCTCTTATGACAATATAYGCAATTGAATTTGCTTTCGCAATTATTAAGATTTTGCGCATGTGATAGGCAATCTGTACATGGCATTTTTGTTCTGACAAAATTATTTCTTTCGTTACTATTTAATTTTTTTAAATTTTCACAAGATTTCAGCTTGTGCCCTAGTTAACACAGTTTGCATGACGTTTGTTTATATTGTGCGGATGTGAAGGATTGATTCTTGTTCTTGGTTACACTTCAGCTTTAGCTTTAACTTTAAGTAAATAAGAACCAAATGTATAAATACTAGTATTTGGAAATAAAGTTTTGATTTGTCTCTGGCAATCCGCTAGAACCACATGAATTCTCATTTCATCCGCGCGTTCGCGGATATAAAACACATATTTTTTTTTTAATTCCCTCGTCGCGGGAATTAATGTGCATATTAGTGATACTGCCCGTTGCTATCATTATAGGTACAGCATTAGTATTTTGCATATGACTAATAAACGCATAAAGGATACAAATGACAAGAAGGAAGCGGTAGTCATAATCATGAAAGCGGCCACGAACGGCCTCGATTTATTGTGTCCACTGTACTGTTCGTAGAACTACTCAGCCAGTAAACGCGGGAATAGTCCGCGTCTGTTGTATAATTTGTATTTCAACAAAAGCAGGAAATATTTTATACGCGCTAGTGTTGGCAGATCGCAATGTATTGCGTCTGTACGACGTCTGTGTTAATGAGTGGCCTGATTGTTTCGAATTGGGTGTTTCTGTTTATGAAGTTTATATGGTGGCGTATTTTTGAAGTATGATAACTCGTTTCACCGGGAATTTTACTTCTTCGAGAACGATGTGATTTTTTAAACAGTTTAAAGGCTTTTCAGTCATTTCGATCGTGTTGGTCCAAGATATTTCGCTGTGAGTCGTTGCATCGTCTATCTTTATCTCGTCTTTTTAAGGCGACATTTTGCCGTAATAGGTTTGCAGAACACTTTTGCGTTGTGTTCATCATGAGTCAACTTCCATTGGCTTTGGGGCTTGCCGTTGGTCTTCTTTTGTTGCCTTTTGACAAAATGGGGATTTCTCTCACCACCACTTTCATCTTTATTGTTTTTGCCTAGTTTCGATTGTGGTTGATATTATTTTCCTTCGCCCATTCTCTTCCTGCAATATATTTGCCTCAGGATCCCGAAAACGTACTGCGCTCTATGGGCACTCTGTTTCTCTGCACTCTGGCTATGCTGGAAAAACAATGGCCTTAAGAGGCTTTTTCAAGGCAGAAATAAAGGCGTGGAGTGGGTCTATCCTGACTTTATCGTTGAGCAATGTAGCCTGCTCCGCCTCGTGCGATATTACAATCATGTTTATAACTAGGGTCAACTTCCTATCGACCTCATCATAATATTCCATAAGGCATAAGTCACCTTGCCAAACCATTTCAAGGCTCTGTCTCGAAATTTCAGCTGTGTATGAATAATCAATTCTAGCTACAATTGCGTTGAAATTAAGTACAGGGGTCGAATCGTCACATCCGTGCATGGATCTGCAAACATACGAAAGAAAATTCCGGGATACGTCAATGGTATAAGGTGATTGGCATTATGACATATAGTACGACAGCAAACGGGTCGTAATTTGTCTTAATTCCCAATAGTTTTAAAAATCCACATTGCTTTGGATTCTAATTTAAGGTCACAATAGATGTGGAGCTGTCAAAACTTGCAAATTTTCAATAAAATAACAAAAGCTGATTTTGTTTTTTTACTAGAGTGTAGGTATAAAAAAAAAAAATACGTTGCTTTCTTAACAAAATTTTCTTTGTATCTTTGAAAGCATTAGAATTTTAAAAAGGCTGTGGAGAAATTTAGGATATGGCAAAAGAGGAATGTATTATCCCATAAAAGTGGCAAGATTTGCTAATGTTTGTGCTGCATTACAATAGCCCCTACATAATATTTAAAATAAGTTATGATCCTCAAAATTGCGATTCTGATCATACACAAGATACTTTTATACTCGTTCACGAATTTCATCAGGGCAGATTACGATAGAAGCGTTACGATCGCTTATCTCATAATTTGAAATACAGCTTTTTTGTGACGAATGATACGCTCTTGGATGTTACGATTCGAACCCACTATAATCCACATACTTAGTGTTCTCCCGCATTGTTATGTAGTTATTTTTTTTTATATTAATTTATTCTTTTTTTGAAGTAATACAATTTTCAAATTATTACATGAACTTTGAACACATGCTTATGATTTGAAATAAAATTTTCGTATTTATGAATCGTATTGGCGTTTAACATAAGGAGATAAAAAGTATGACATTTCCCGCCCATGGTTCTAAGCTACCTCCAATTTTCAGCTAAATCGGTTCAGCCCTTCTTGAGTTATGAATAATGTAACTCCTCGACTTTCTTCTATAATATATGTATAGGAGGTTGGAGTCATGTGTAGAAGTTCACGCACTTAAGGAACGTTTTCTGATCGCCATTCACTTGGGAGTGGCCAGAAACGAACTTCCGGTCTTTGCCCAAGTATCCTCTGGGTAGCCTAAGAACATCCGTTTGAAGGCGAGCTAAAGTGAGAAGGCGAAACATCTGCCACTTGTGATAGACGAAAGATACGTCTCCGGTGTTCTAAACGTGCGTACGCTCCGAGGTCCTAACATCGACTTGTTGCAGCAGAGAAGATTCGCACCTGCCTCTGTGCAGCAAAAAGCGCACGTCAACAAACACAAGGAAGGTTCGACGTCGTGAAGTTCCTATCACAACAGACAGCCGAACGATTTTCTACTCGGCTTGCACTCCTGCTCTCTGAGAGCACTCGTCAACAACTCGGTATAAGGGAACTGTGGGACTGAATTTCAAACTCCTTACGTACAGCAACAACCGAAACCATTGGTTTTCGCAAAATGCACAAGAACAGCTGGTACGACGAGGAGTGCCGTGTCGCAGCGGAGAGAAAACAGACTGCCTACCTCGTAACGTTACGATCGACCACAACACGTGTGGGATGGGATAGATACCGCGAGTTGAAGAGGGAAGCGAGACGCAGTTGCTGACAGAAAAAGAAAGAAGCCGATATGCGTGAATACGACTAGCCTGACAAGCTGGCCGAAAGAGGTAATGCTGGAAAATTCTACGGAAAAATTCGGCGGCTTATAGAAGGTTTCAAGACCGGAACATACTCTTGTACAACCCCCAAAGGTGATCTAGTCACTGATACCCAGAGCATACTTAAAATAAGGAGGGAACACTTCTCTAGCCGGCTGAATGGCAGTGAACGTACAACGGCAGGAGAAGGCGAACCCGACACCCCAATCGATGACGATAGAGCAGACGTTCCATTGCCCGACCATGAAGATGTTCGAATAGCAATTGCCCACCTGAAAAATAACTAAGCGGCAGGATCCGATGGATAACCGGCCGAGTTATTCAAACACGGCGGCGAAGAACTGATAAGGAGCATGCATCAGCTTCTTTGTATAAATGGTCGGACGAAAGCATGCAAAACGATTGGAATTTAAGTGTGCTATGCCCAATCCACAAAAAGGTAGACCCCACAATCTGCGCCAAATACCGTGGGATAAGCCTCCCTAACATTGCATATAAGGTTCTATCGAGCGTATTGTGTGAAAGATTAAAGCCCATCGTCATCAAACTGATTGGGCCTTATCAGTATATCTTTAGACCTGGCAAATAACTGGACAGCACGAAAAGGAGCTGCCTTTATGCCATGATGTTTAAATTTGGTATCCACCCAAAACTAATACGGCTGTGTAAACTGACGTTGAACAACACCAAAAGCTCCGTTAGGATCGGGAAGGACATCTCCGAGCCGTTCGATACCAAACTAGGATTCAGACAAGGCGACTCCCTATTGTGCGATTTTTTCAATCTGCTGCTGGAGAATAATGCGAGCTGCAGAACTTAATCGAGCAGGTATAATCTTTTACAAGAGTGTACAGCTGCTGGCTTATGCCAGTGATATTGATATTATCGGCCTCAACACCCGCGCAGTTAGTTTTACTTTCTCCAGACTGGACAGGGAAGCAAAGCAAATGGGTCTAGTGGTGAACGAGGGTAAGACGAAATATCTCCTGTCCTCAAACAAAACAGTCGTCGCACTCGAGACTTGGCTCTCACGTCACTGCTGACAGTCATACATTTAAAGTCGTAGATAAATTCGTCTATCTTGGAACCAGTGTAAACACAGCCAACAAAGTCAGCCTGGAAATCCAACGCAGGATAACTCTTCCCAACAGAGGCTACTTCGGATTGAGTAGGCAATTGTGAAGCAAAGTCCTCTCTCGACGAACAAACATCCAACTCTATAAGTCTCTCATATTTCCCGTCCTGCTATATGGTGCATAGGCTTGGACGATGACAACAACTGATGAGTCGATGTTGCGAGTTTTCGAGAGAAAGGTTCTACGAAAGACTTATGGTCCTTTGCGCGTTGGCCACGGTGAATATAGCATTCTGTCTAACGATGCGACCGGCATTAACATTAACTAATTCATGCCCTACGTATGGACGAAAACATTCCAGCTCTGAAAGTATTCGACGCTGTACCCGACGGGGGAAGCAGAGGAAGAGGAAAACCTACACTCTGTATGTAGGACCAAGTGGAGAAGGACCTGCCTTCTCTTGGAATATCCAATTGAAGCCACGTAGCGAAAAGAAGAAACGACTGGCGCGCTATTGTTAGCACGGCCATAATCGCGTAAGTGGTGTTTACGCCTATAAAGAAGAAGAAGACTTATTATGATAATATCTTAAAGAACTTAATATGTGTATTACAATAATGATTCGTATTAATCCTACCTTCCACCCTTTCTGTCCTTTATACGCATGTAAATTAATAAAACTTTTTTTGAAGCGTTAGTTCTTGTTTTGTTGTTACATCTAGACTGCCTGCTGTAACATAAATCAAATCTAACCTAAGCCAAGTTGAGTTGTTCATATCGCTGGCATCGACAAAGTTGAAGCGAAAACTGCTGAGCGCGAGTTCTATAGAATTCGGTAACTTCGGAAGTGATCGCTGTGAATATAATTTTCTGTTGGAAGTCGTGCAAACGCAAAGTCTGCATTTCTCGGAATTGGGCAATTTTGCCTTTGACTCCTCCCTCTCTAATGTTGGTGAAGTATCTGAGCAGCATGTTAATACACTTGAGTGGTCCAAGAAGGTGCTAAGTGAGAGCGAGAAAGTTAGGGCGCGACTGGAAACGAAGAGACCTGAACCATCGGGTCCCTGAACTAGCGCTTCTAGAGAAAAGTCTGTAGGATGAAATTCCTCCAGATTAAACTCTAACACGCAAAGGCGGCCTTCGCCAATCTACTGCTTCGTCTGGAGCAAGGCGAAGCCGATACCCTCCTGATCCAGGAACCGTGGATAACTGCCGGCGACTAAAGATGCAGATAGAAATAGAGCCTGTATACTAGTCAGAAATGAATTAACGGTATTTCTGTTACCTAATTTCAGCAACGCTGACGTAGTGACAGCAAAGGTGGAATGTTACACCGGAAGTGTCTGGCTTATCTCTGCGTACATGCCACACGATGATGAGGTGGAGCTACCTACTTTACTGCAGATGAGGACCTTGGCTGAAGCGCCTCGGAATGGTGCCGCCGTCATCATCAGTTCGGACACCAACTCGCGACACTCAATCTGGGGTAGCTCGGATACCAATAATAGAGGTTAGTCGCTTTTTGATTTTATTGTTAGCGAAAATCTTCGCATCTGTAATAGGGGAATTCACCAACTTTTGCGACCATAGGTAGGGAGAAGGTTCCTGGCCTCATTCTAGTCTCACGCGGGATTGCCCCGCTGATCTCAAACTGCAGGGTCCTCGATGATCACTCCTTTTCTGATCGCAGGCATATCGGGGTTAGTATAGTTGAAGAAGTTCCGCCGAGAAAGTCTTTCAGAAATCCTAGGAATAAAGACTGGGAAGGTTTATGCAGGAGGCTTCTCCCACGTGCACCGTGGGTGGACGCGTTGGCCACCTCCGATGTGGCCCCGTCTTCAGCTCGGCGTGCAATACTGCACTGGAGAGCTCCTGTCCACTGAAAACACCGAAGGGCAGAGGGAAATCTCTATGGTCAACTATGGAAATCTCGGAAATAAGAGGATCGTGTCCTGCAGATGTTTATTTAACAGGGCCCGTAGGAGTGAGTTGTTTTATGATTGGGCGTGGTATAAAACAGTACTTTCAATATACAAGTCCGAGTTAAGAAAGGCTAAGGGATCTCGTGAAAGAGCTTCTGAAAAAAAGTGTAGGGCTGTCACGAGTCTTCTAGATTCAGGCGTATTCTCGCTAAAACCACAGTGTCCCTGGGTTATCTCAAAGATGTAAATGGGAAGTGGGCCCCGTGCAGTGAAGAAACACTTCAGATGCTCCCTGATGCTCACTTCCCGAGCAACACGTCCTCTGCTGAGGTATCACTCGGTGTTTTACATGTCGACTTCACGGCTTTTGCCGACCTTCTGGATGAGCGACACTTGACATGGTTTAAGGTGTCATGGAGCTTATGTGCACTTATCTATGCGAACTGCATCAGATTATGTTACACCGCGGAGGCCTGCAGCCGAGTCAGAGTTACGATCAGCCCGAATTCTGGCAAGGGTTCCCATATTACAGTCAAGGATTTCGGGCTCATCAGCATCTCTTTCTGTTTGCTTAAAACGCTGGAGAAACTGATGGACATGCTATATAAGGAGGCGCATTCCAAGAGGCTATCTGCCAGGAACGCAACATGCTTATCGTAAAGGTAGGTCAGTGGTTACTGCCCTGGATACCATTGCGTCATTGCTTGAGGAGGTCATTGAAGCTAATGGAATTCAACGTTGGGACCTTCCTTGATATCGAGGGAGCTTTCAACAATGTCCTGCCGGAGACAGTCGTAACTGCTTTTGACGGTCTTGGGGAACCTCAAGCCTCTCATTCTCAGTCTCCTGTGCGACAGAGTGATCGAAACAGAATGGAGCAAGGGTGGGGTTCTTTCTCCTCTTTTATGGATCCTAATCGTTAACGACCTGATCAAAAAACTAGAGGATCGTGGCTGTCGGATGATTGCCTATGCAGACAATGTAGCACTTATGGTCAAAGTAAAGTTCCTTAGCACCATGTACGAGTTGACGCAGGGGTATCTCAGCGTTGAACAAAATGGGCGGTCCGAAGTGGACCCCATCAACTCAAATAAAACCGAGATAATCTTAGATCCCGGTAGCACCGTTCTCGCATATGGGAGGTATTTCCTGCAAAAGAAGCTTTCATGGAAGCCGTATCTCCAGGAGAGAGCAAAAAAGGCATCGATAATCCTATACTGCTGTAGAGGAGCTATTGGCAAGAGGTGGGGCCTCTCACCGAAAGTGGTCTTCTGGCTCTATGACACAATAGTCAGGCTCTTTATATTCTATGGGGTCTCTATGTGGTGGAGCGTTTTAGAGAAGAGCACACTAGCAAAAAAACTCGAGAGCATTCAACGGGCTGCGTTCATCAGCATGTGCGGTGCTTTAAGGTCCACCCACCATGGCACTTAATAGAATTTTGATCATAACGCCGTGGACATTACCGGAAAGTGCTTAGCCGCGAAGGTGGCTATTAGTCTCAGAGAATCTGGATTCTTAAAGGAACGCGTACCTGGACATTCGGATATCCTCGAAAAAACTTTGACTGCATACCGGCATCTGGATCATGGAGTCGCCATATCGAACTCTGGCGGCTCCTTCTCCTTCAGGGTTAGTCGAAGAATGTCTGTCCAGTACTAAACGGTACAGCACTCACTCTATCCCCCACAGCTAAATACTTGCGAGTGGAGATTGACACCAAACTGTCCTGGAAAATAAATATAGAAAAAAGAAAAAATAAAGCATATATGGCCCACTATACTTGCGAGAGAATCGTCAGCAAGAATTGGGGCCTCACACCTAGCATAAATATGTGGATGTATACGGCTGTCATAAGACCTATACTTAGATATGGAGCTCTGGTATGGTGGCCAGCGCTAAACAAACGATACAACATTAAAAAATTAAATGGAATACAAAGAGTAGCATGCGCTTAACACAATCTTAACATTAATAAGTCAGACTACATTCTCCCTTAGCTGGATTTCAATAGAAGAGGCTCAATAGGCGAAGAAGGTACCATCTCAGTCTATACCGACGGGTCCAAAATGAACTGCGGAGTAGACAAGGGCGTATTTTCCGTTGATCTAGACATGTATCTCTCTATCCGTCTACCGAACTCGGCTAGCATCTTCCAATTGGAAGTACTGGGTATAGAAAAAACCTGCGAAGTTCAATTGAAAAACCACGAGATGATACGTAAAGTAGCAATATTTACGGATAGCCAGGCGGCACTCCTGGCCTTGTCTTCGCCCATGACAAATTCCAGTATAGTCCACAACTGCAAGAAAGCACTGATCTGATCCAGATTCTATTACGAATTTATTATAAAAACTAAGGTCAATAAAAGACTAGTCTTGATCTGGGTTTCCAGTCGCAGGAAAATTTTCGGTAACAAAAAAGGAGACAAGTTGGCAAAAGTAGGAGCTTTCCTTAACGAATCCGAATCGGAGCTAATACCAAGCCCTCTAGGATCGATCAAAAGAGAGATCGATTTGCAATTTCAACAAGTTGCAAATAACATATGGGAAAACATTATAAAATGCATAAAAACAAATTATGGCCAACATATGACAGGAAAGGATCAACGACTTATTAAATAGGTCAAGGAAAAGTATCTACAGAGTAACAACTAGCACAACAGGGCACTGGCCATTTGGGAAACATGCGGCAAAAATGGGTATGCCCTCCACCAACATCCGCCGAGGCTGCGGAATATTAGGGAACAAGAAAACAATTTTCCACTTTCTCTGTGAATGCCCAGCCCTAGCACAGATCCAACATAAAACACTTGGTATCCATCAAACACCACACCTTGAATGGATTTTTACTAAAAGCATATGAGACATAAGTAGTTTCATTGAAACCTCAAAATGGTTTGAGGGAGAAGGTGAAACGTGAAAGCAGATACAGAAGGTTCTACGAATAGCGTATCAAAATGACACATCAAGTGCTAATTGAGGTCGATAGACAACAGGGCTGCACTCCTACCCACCTACCCACCAGTCCACGTGCGATCTCAGATCAGCCATCTAACCTTACCTCTAACCTAACATTTCGTCTCGGCCTCTTCAAGATTCGGAATCTTTACAGTATAAATAAGTGTTGTTTTGTTGTGTAATATAGAAATATCAGAGAATTCAGAAACTTCCTCAATCGATAACTGAGGCAATTTACTCAAACGGGATATTTTATTAACCTTTTCTAGTTCATCTTTACTCTGGAGCAGTGCGTTTACTATGTTCAATCATGCCCACTGTATTGCGCATTTTATGTTACTAACTTCCTCTTTTATGAGTCTAGCTTAGTTTTGTAAGGTTATAGCTACTACTAGGGAATTCGTAAGGTCTTTTGCTAGCCTTGTTAACTTGCATATTTATTCGCAGTTAAATTGTCTATTTATTACAATTGGTTCGTTATTATTTGAAATAAAGTTGTTGATATTTTGTTCTATAATAATCAGATCATAGTGGTCGGGACAACATGCGACATATTTCCAAGCTGACCATGTCCAGTCAATAGATCTCGTGAGGCGCTCATTCTATGACATGAACTATTTTGGTGGCTGTTGTCCTTATTTTTCATATTCTGATATTTATAGTCTGAAAAAAGTCAAGTATTTCGTATATTGCTTTTATGAACAATTTTTCTTGATTCCGTTAGTATTTTTATGTTCTTGTCTTTTTTCACTATTTCTTTTTGGTATCTTGAAGTCAGTTTCGATGCACAAACATTCCTTCTCCTGTCGAGTAAGTTTCTAATGCTTTTCGCGTCTTGTTATGGATCTCTAGGTGTGATATTTTTTTCTGACTAAGTTTGTCGATATTTTACTATCTACTCCTTTGGACTAGTCGTTCTGTTAGTACTTACAAATACGTGCAATGGAATTTTTCCTGTTACTAAATGATTCTACCCTATCTAGTGTTTTTTCCGTCGAGTAAATGTCTATATGTATTATTTGACCTGGGTATTCGGGGACTCTGGTTTAGTGGGATGTCGGTCGTATTTCTCGTCCTTATAGAGTCGATATTGGTTTAGTATTGCTTTAATCTTTTGCTTCATTTTAGGAAAATAGTATTGCTCAGACAATTACTGTTTCTTTTTCATAGCTTGTTATTGCTGCAACAAGGTCTTTAACCATAATTGAGGTGAATCTAGATTTGATAGTTTTAAAATAAAGCGGATACATTTGAATTTGTCCCATTACTTTTTCGTCAGTGAGGATTCCGTTCGTCACGGACAGAGGAGGTCTTCGGTAGTGTAATCTGGATCCGTTGGTGCATCTCTGTAAAAGGTCGGATGTGGGATACTGAAAACATAATTTTTATAATTTCTCTTTTGAATGAAAATCTGGGTTTTGAAAGCGTTGATGAGTATCTCAATGCTAGATATAAGGTACTCGCCTGAGTTTTCAGAGCTGTGTTGTGTGGATACGGTTGATGTTAGTGAGTTCATTTGATTGATTCTTGATAGAACATCAGCCACTACATTCCTTTTGTCTGTTTTGTAAATTAGTTTGTGATTTTATTCTTCCAAGTAAGATTTCTATCTTTTGACTCTACCGTTCCCATTCCAATTACTAAGAGAATGGGAAAGGGTCAACATCTCCTGTTCGTTCGTGGCATTATTTTCTTCCGCTTTGGAAAGAGTTCTTGAAAGAAAGGATATTGGTTTATCATTCTTAGACAATACGGTCCCTAGGGCAAAGTTAGTGGCGTCCGTTGTTAACGGGAATTCTTTATTATAGTCGGGGTATTGTAATATTACTTCTTCGGATACTAGTGTATTTTTTTCAATTTGTTAAATGCTTCTACTGCCTCTTGAGTACGAATAATTAACGTTTTTGCGGGTTATCTTTTGGACATGCGTCCCTCCTCCCCTCTTGAAAGTGAGCTAAGTCGTTTGGCCATCTTAGCGAGTCGTTAATAAAACGCCTATAATAGATGGCTAGGCCGAGAAATTCCTGCAGTTCTTTTAGTGTTTGTGGTTGAGGGTAATTGGCTATTGCCAGAATTTGCCGGATTTGTTTCGATGATTTTTGTCGAAAATGACGAACACTAAGTATTTAGTAGTTTTGAAGAATTCGCATTTGTCCAAATGACACTTAATATTGGCATCTTGCAGGGTTTGGAAAATTTTTCCCAAATTTTTCGTAAACGACTCTATCCTTTCTAAAGATAATGATGTCGTCGATGTATATGTAACATATTTTACAAATATGTTCTCGTTCTCGAAGTATATTATAGAGTGCGCCTTGAAATATTGAAAGAGAGTTTTTTAATCCAAACGTTAGTCGTAAAAACTCGTATTTCCCGTTATTAACTGAGAAGACTATAGTGAAAACCCACTTATAAGGTCTGGGACCGAAAATATTTATTATCTCCCAGTTGAGCTAAAACTTCATTTATATCCGGTAGTGGATATCTATCAGCGGCGGTCACTAGATTCAGTTTCCTACAATGGATCACCATGCGATATTCTTCTTTGCTGAAGTATCTGGTTTCTTAGGTATAATCCACACTGATGTATGCTGATCGAGATGGGCGGATTATTCCGTCATCCCAAAATTCTTTAACATATTTGCTGATGAAAGTTATTGATAACACTTAGAAAATACGGGTGAATCTGTATTTGTTATAATCTCTGCTTTGACATTTGTGGTGTAAGTTTATTTGCCATTCACACTGCCAAGAAGGGATGGGAGTTTTTTGTACCAATTGGTGCAAATCATTTCTTTGTATGTCTGTTAAATGAGCTGGCCATCACAAATCCTTTCCTTAATTGGAATATGAATATTTTGCTTTATAGTCATTAATTTCTTGTGAATTTTAATTTCTGCCTCTAATTCTTTAGGGCTTTCGCTGCCTTAAATAGTGCCAAAAGATATTAATGTAGGATGGAGAAAAAAAAAATGTATGATAATGTCAGGTCGATTAAACAAGTTAGCTGTCTTATGACATTCTCTGGCATTTTTGGTGGTTCCAAGCTAGACGAAATTAGCTACGACTTTAAAGGTCTGAGTGTAAATAGTGACGTGAGAGCCAAGTGCGACGACTGTTTTCTTGATGACAGAAGATATGTATTTCGTCTTGCCCGCGTTCAGTGATAATATGTTAAATTACTAATGGGTATTACTTTAAGAAAATATTGAAGTTTCCTGCACTCGCACTTCAATTGCGCTTTTCTAGTTTAATTAATTTTACTTATTCAATTGCACTAATTGTATTTAAGTTTTAATATTTATGGATTCAATATTTGTTTTTATTATTTCGATCTATGAGGTCGCCTTTACTGATAGTACGGGTGTACTCCTATTTGCTCTTTCTACTAAGGTCCCGTTGTCCAAGGAGGAAGTAACAAAGGAGCTCCAGGAGACAATTGATTGTGGGACTATATTTTTTCTGTATTTTAAACTGGAACGCCAGTAGCCAGCTAAGTAGCGGCAACCAAGCAACAGAGGACTGCTGAAGAGGCTAAGCCGTCAGGCCTAAGACCGAAGACTAAGAGCGTGACACCCATAAAACCATTTGCAGATTTGGCCAGTAACCGCTACATGTATAACGACTAATAAAAAAGGTTACACAGATACTACGCCAGTAAGCTGGGAGCGGCAACAACGATCGGATGGTGTCCTACTATATGCCATATGAAGAAGCATAAGTATCATCGCATCTAATAAAAGAGCGAAACATCCAGGTGCTTGACAATATTTGGCCACCACAATTTACAATATAGAGCAGCACGGATATGAGTGAAAGGGGTGAGTTGTTCTTTAACTACTTATTAAGCACTAAACAATTGTTGTGTAACAGAAGCAATTGGCCAACATTCGTAGCTAAAAACCGACAAAAGGTGTTAGAAATTGCACTCATGTCGGAAGAATTAATAAAGAGGTTAACCCAATGGAAATCTCTTAAAAAACATTACTTTTTGGACCACCGCTAATTTGAATGCACAATTGAAGAGAATTTAGGCAGGCTTAAAGATTTCAGAAATCTTAGGAAAACAAACTGCACCTGCAAGAACTGTATTCACTCCGCCATTCCAACCAGAAAACAAAGAGGTCTCCCATACTAAGCAAGCTGCAGAATGATTGAAGGAAGCAATTTAATTTGGCTCTCAAAGATTCCAAGGAGAAGAGGAATGGGACAGCCATTATAACCTCTAAAGGTCATATAAAAATTAAAGGACAAGCAAAAAAATAAATTCGTGGAAATTTTGAAGTGATACTGTAAAGAATACGGCTGAAGCGTCTCGACTCAGGAAATAATGGCATAACGGGTACATAAAAATGGATACTTCCAGAAGCCTAACCACAGCTGGGCTATACCCAATAAAAAGACTTCATCTCTGTAGATATAGTGTCAGATAGTACCGGTATATTCCCGGCTCAGTTACATCAGTCCCACAACTATATAATAACCTGGGTAACCAAAATGCTAAAAAGGGTATTGCAATTAAATTACATTCCCTCGTTATGGAGTAAACTCAAGGTAATCTATATACTAAAAGCGGGCAAAAGCTCGCTCATTAATGCAAAGGTTTTCAGACCAATAAGTATTTCATCTTTTATGTATATTAAGATCTTATGAGAGACTAGTAAAACCATAAAATAAGAAACAGTCTAACCCCAAAAAATGGAAGTTTCGCACAACGCGTATTCTAAAGGAAAGTGTACAGAAACAACACTAAGTTCAGTGATAGCATGACCTTGAATTGAAATGAATAAACCCTCGTAGCCTTCTACACATCCCTGACTTGCTCAACAAGCAGGCAATTTGGAATTAATGGAACATGGGTCAAACCACTACAAGGGGTCCATGAAAATTTCGAAAAATCTGCTATTTTGAAAATTAGCAGTTCATTAGGAAGGGGACCAGACGCATACCCCCTTTTTGTTAAAGTTATTGAAGGATGAAATTTAGAGCACGAGAAAATTGTGAAATTATTTTCTAATAAACTACTGAAGATAAATCTTGCGAAGTCAAAGAAAAATGTTCGCGCTATATTATAAATATTTTAAGATCCTTTTGCCTAAATAATTTACATCTTGTTTTGTTTTGTCTTTATGTTGATATCATCAATGCAAAAGCAGTTCTCAGTTTGGTTACAAAAATACTTTTTACAACTTCGGTTAGACTACTTTGGAATATGGTTCTGTTGTAAAGGAGCGGACAAGTTAGGGTCTTTTCAAAACTAAATTTTACTATTCGGTTCGATTCTAAGTTAAATCTGCTCTATACATTAGACTTTTAAAACTTACAAAACTACCCACACTTACTTCTTCTTTACTGGAATAGACACCGCTTACGCGATTATAGCCGATTTAACAACAGCGCGCCAGTCTTTTATTCTTTTCGTTACATGGCGCCAATTGGAAATGCCAAGCGTAGCCAGGTTCTTCTCCACCTGGTCTTTCCAACGGAGTGGAGGTCTTTCTCTTCCTGTGTTTCCCCCGGCTGGTATTGCGCCGAAGAAAAAGACCATAAATCTTTCGCAGAACTCTCCTCTCGAAAACTCCTAAGGCTGAATCTTCAAATGTTGTCATCGTCCACGACTCTGCACCATACAGAAGGACGGGAATCATGTGTATCTTGTAGAGTTTGGTCGTCGAGAGAGGACTTTAATTTTTAATTGCCTACTCAGTGCGAAGTAATACCTGTTGGCGAGAGATATTCTGCGTTGGATTTCCACGCTGACATTGATGTTGCTGACAATGCTGGTTAAAAGATAGACGAAATTATTAACGACTTGAAAGTTATGATTGTAAACAGTGACGTAAGAGACAAGTGGAGAGTGCGACGACTGTTTGTTTGATGACAGGAGATATGTATTCCTTCTTGCCCTCGTGCACTGCCAGAGGCATCTGCTCCACTTCTCTACCCAGTTTTGAGAAATAAGAACTCACGCGCTGGTGTTGAGACCAATGATATCAATATGATCGACATTCGCGCAGCGCAATACTCTTATAAAATATTTTATCCTTCCCGATTCTGGCGTAGCTTTAGGTATTGCTCAACGTCAGTTCACACAGCCTTATTAGTTTTTAGGGGATACCGAATGTAAACATCGCGGCATAAAGGCAGCCCCTTTTCGTGCAGTCAAAAGCAGTTTTGAAATCGTCGAAGAGGTAGTGTGTGTCGATTTTGTTGTTGATTTTACAGGTCTAAATCCACACCGATAAGCTCCAATCAGTTTGCTGACGGTGGGCTTTAATCTTTCACACACTACGCTCGATAGAAACTTTTATGCGATACTGAGGTGGCTTATCCCACGGTAGTTCGCACAGATTGTGGGGTCTCCCTTTTTGTGGATTGGGCATTTTTTCGAAGAGTTTTCGATCATTATTTCTGTCCGCCAGCTTGTCAGGCCCTCGTATTCAGGCATTTCGTCCTCTCTTTTTTTCTGTCTCTCAATATATGGCTCGCTGCACTCTTCAACTCTTGGTATCTATCCCATCCCGCACGTGTTGTGGTCGATCGTAACTTTGCGAGGTAGGCAGTCTGCTTTTTCTCCGCTGCGACACGGCTTTCCTCGCCAGAAAAATGGTTTCGGTTGCAGCTGTACGTAAAGAGCTTGAAATGCCGTCCCACAGTTTCCTTATACAGAGTTGTTGACCAGTGCTCTCAGAGAGCAGGAGTGAAAGTCGTGTAGAAAATCGTTCAGCTGTCTGTTGTGATTGCAGCTTCTCATCATCGAAGCTTCCTTGTGTTTGTTGAAGTGCGTTTTTCGCTGCACATAGGCGGGTGCGAATCTTGACTTCAACAAGATAGTGCTCTGAGTCGATGTTAGGACCACGGAGCGTACGTACATCTAAAATACTGGAGACGAGTCTTCCGTCTATCACAACATAATCGATCTGGTTGGGGGTTTTTCGATCCGGAGACAGCCAGGTAGCTTAATGTATTTTCTTATGCTGGAGTTTAGTACTACATATAACCATACTTCGGGCCCCGGCGAAGTCGATCAGCCTCAACCTATTTGGGTTGAGAACTTTTAGTTTAGGAGTTTAGTACTACATATAACCATACTTCGGGCCCCGGCGAAGTCGATCAGCCTCAACCTATTTGGGTTGAGAACTTTTCCCATTTGCGTGAGCTTCTACACATGACTCCATCCTCCACCACCAACATACACTTACTAGTCCTAGGGAAATACTTTTCATTATGATCATGGGAAAAGTCCTGAATGGTACAGTTTGCAGTTCTTTTTCCTGAGTAGTTTCAGATCTCTACGCTTAAAATACTCTTTTGCCTTTCGCCCCACGCGTAAATTCAGTGGGAGAAGAGTAATCATTGAGTAAATAATAATAATTGTTTCGCTAAATATCCTGTGCAGGAATACTTTTGAAATGGTAGCGGTTCTATTATTAATATAACGTTTGCAAGCAAAACTGTCGCTCAAGCAACGGAGTGGCGTGTGTTACGTACAAACATAGTAATCATTTCGGAATAATTATAGATGTAGACAACCACTCCGCAATACAGGGATTATGTGCGTGTGCAAAACAAGTACAGACCAGAGTTTGAAAGGAAGTCACCATAGATGAATATTTATTCAAGCTCAAGTTGAATGAAAATATACCTCAATCAACAAGCTAAACTTCTGGCATAACATATTAGCATATTCTTAATATCGAAGATTCAGAAGAAGGTTGAAATAAAGCGTGGCGACAGTACCAGCGAGATATTGGCACGGTAGATCATGAAGGTCTTCGTGAAATCTTTCAGAATAAACGCAAGGACTTAACAAGCCATAAAAAAGCTAATGTATCGGGTGATTTTTTAAGAGCTTGATAACTTTTTTAAAAAAAAAAACGCATAAAATTTGCAAAATCTCATCGGTTCTTTATTTGAAACGTTAGATTGGTTCATGACATTTACTTTTTGAAGATAATTTCATTTAAATGTTGACCG
>NW_017537283.1:104426-108538 GCF_001853355.1 Bactrocera latifrons
CTGAGCATCTTTCTCTTTGACACCATGTCTGATATCCCACGTGATCTGTCAAATACTAATGCATGAAAATCCTAACCTCAAAAAAATCACCCGATACTTGCTTCAAAGTACTTTCTAGCAAATTCGATAAAATCTTGTGATGGGGTGAAAAAGCTGGCAATGTCCACAGTTCGGTGCCCTACTGGACAAGCGCTAACCTGAACAGCTCTCCACACAAATGTTGTAAAAACTTTCTTTTCTAACTCCGTGGAAGAAGAAACGTTTTGCCCTCAAGGCATAACAATAGTTAGTGACACGCAGATAATAAATGATGCTGCGGTTCGGCAACATTAAAGCAAGAGGGAGCGATGGCATACCAAATCGGATTCTTAAGATTGCAGTGCAGCACAGCCAAAAATGCTTCAGACCAGTTAAAACAGCGGGAGCACTTAGCCAAAGTAAAAGATCTAAGAAACAACACTGGTTTCGCGGGAAGCGCTCTAATATCGACGAAATAAAAAAGCTGACTGGAATTGCAAAAACAGCTATTGAAGGTACAAGGTGGATGCAAGGATTTAAGAAAGACTCCGCACTCA
This sequence comes from Bactrocera latifrons, assembly GCF_001853355.1. NCBI lineage: Eukaryota > Metazoa > Arthropoda > Insecta > Diptera > Tephritidae > Bactrocera > Bactrocera latifrons. The sequence goes on from NW_017537283.1 coordinate 105,002, forward strand.
TCACTTTTGATGTGAAAATACACTTAGCTCGGCGCACTTGCCTCACATAATACGCGCTTTAAAAAAATTAAAATCCCCTGCGTATTCACTGGAGATATTTAAGAGCTATCTGTTGGATATTCTACTATTATATCAAATAGATTAAAGGGTCAAAAGTCATATGTAACTGGTAGAGTGCTACAAGGATTCGTGTTGGAACCACTGCTACGGAATATTCTCATTGAGGGAATATTGGGTCTCCATCTGTAGAAAGAAACGAAAATAATACGATATGCGAATGAAACTCCTGTGACAATTGATGCTAAAGATTTGAATCAAATGCAAAACATATGTGCAGCTACAGCCCAAGCAAATTAAAAACAGGTCAGATATCTAAATTCCATCTAGCGGGTCAGAAACCCGGAGCAGTACCACTACTCAGAACTATTAAAACACCGACTGCACTAATAATTTTGGTCTTATCGCAAATTATAGCCTAAATAGGTGGTCCAAATCAAACAAGAAAGTTTCTTTTGGCAAAAAAACCAAGCGATATATTGTGTTTTATTCGGCATCTCTATGATAATTTATGTTAACTCATAAAGTACACACAATAGAAAATACGCCGCTCAGGCTAAGGTCCAGTAGCCAGTGATTTCAGCATATTGGCTTTCGATAACACCTTCACACATTCAAATAACGTTATTATCACTCATCAGTAATAAAACTAAATGTATGTGTCGACGTGTAAATACCCTGCAAAAAATGCGACTAGTCCGGGATGTGTCCGGAATTAGTCGCAAAGGAACATGCGACTAATCCCACTTTACATCTCTTTGTATGGACTGAACTGTTCCCTTTTGTTCGAGCATGTCCTATGAAGAGACTAATTGTACCCATTTATACCCAAATGGGTATAAAAAGGGACTAGTCGCTTTGTAGGTCGCAATGGTAGCAGAATGAGACCAGTCGTTATAAAACCTCTAAAAATCCCTATAACAATCAACATAAATTTTATCCGAAGCCTTCGTTTTAAAATATGTATTTTTATTTAATTGACTTTAAACACTTTAAATACAGCTTCTCTAACATAAATCTGACAAATCAAAATTTTTACAAAACTCATGAAAGAAATTATCATCAAAATTTAAAAAAATGTATCTTAAAAAAAATCGTTTACGCAGTTTTGTACTCCACTCAAAAAGTTCGCGTTGATTTCTTGCTTTCATATAACGCGTGAACAAAATTTATTCTTTAAGAAAAAAAAACGGAATAAAATGGGCTACAAACTTTTAGGAGAATATTTCTTGTGAGTTTTTAGCTGCGAAAATTTTAAAATAAATATTCGTTCTGGTTTCTTTACGAGTTTTATAAATCACATTTTTTAAATAATTTTATAATAAAAACTAAAAAAGAAAAATTCAGTCCAGAAATAAGAGGGGTAGTAGTTTAAGATGCAGAATTTTTCTTTTTTGTCGATAAGCTTTCTTAAAGCATTTAGCTTTTTCGAAAGCAATGGCTTTGCGCAGCGCGTCCTCCGGCGACAATCCCTTAAATGGTAATTTGGCAATGGCTCCTAAATGAAAAGAAGATTTAATTTAACTTGAAATAAAAACATACATATGTGTAAAACAATGGTATGGAATATTTATCTTACCAGTCAATGAAGCATAAAAATTTGGGAAAGATTTTAAGCTTATCTTTCCATGTGAACCATCCACGTTYATTGACGCTATGACGTCMTTATTTAACARCAGCCTTATATTTCTGASATTGTTGCATAAAATAGCAGACATCGCAGATTCCTATAAAATATGTTTAAATAATATTTGTAAACTGAGCTATGATATAAATCTATATATCAAATTAACTTACATATACATCTCTGTTAGTAGGGGTAATTTTTTCCTCCAACTGATGCATTTCTGGGACGTCACTTATTGGGAAATATTTTGTGATGGGTGCATTTTTTGATTCTTGGCGAATCAATTGCTCAGTCGCCACCTTTTGGACCGCTATTGCATCCATTATAGCAGTATTCTGTGCTTCGACTATCAATTGCAGGTCGTCTAATTTTTTGCCAATATCCTGTAACTGCTTTTCAAACGTGTTGCAGTGGCTGCAGCAAACAACTTCAAACACGCCTTGGTTGGATTCTAAAACAATAAATTTAAATGGTATATTTAGTGGCYGACGTTGAAACGCTGATCCCACGTGATTCTAAAAATTAAGGCATTTTAAGTGTAATAGTAGTTTTCTAAATACATTTTCGAAGATGTCTTCACCTATAGTGCATTCACTGKATACACTAATGTTTTGTCCAAGGTGGGCAGTGTCAATGCCATCTGTAAAGCAAAGTTTGTTTTAAGTTTTTATGAATTACGGATTATAATTGTTAAATGATGAATACCTACATTTTGCCTTTTTCATTGGAATTGCTGTGGTCGACGTTTTGGGATTTGGTGCTCCATATTTTTTGAAATGCTCAAGAAAAAAAGAAAAATTAGTAATTGTTTCCATAAAAAAAATGATAAAAAATTAACTATTACAATAAACGAAGGTTACATGCAAGTATGTAATATTGGAATAAGAAGGGATACACATTAATATATACTCTACATCATCCAGAGAAAACTCCTCTATATCAGATGACAGAATATGGTCCGCAGTACATATTCCCATAGTATACGAATCAATGGGCTCTGYGAAATAGCTTTCTAGGTGTAAAAATCTCTTTCCTTTGATAACTTTGCTGTTAATGTCTTTAAATTCCTCAATTCTTATGTACTGAAATGGTTTTACGGAACAGTAACTATTTGGGCTTTTATTAGATAACAWAAATTCTTTAAAATTAAAACTCACTATAATGTTATTTTTTATTTTAAAACCAGTAAATTTTGGGGCCACCACAATTTCTTCATGTTTCATCATATTATGTATTTGTTGTAATATTTGTGTCGGTTTTTTCACATATGACTTCAAAATTTGTAAGTGGTTTTCAAAGGAATATGCAGAGTAACTCGATGGAATACCTAGCTCTTTAACGTCTTCTGAAATATGAAGAAGGGAGTGTACATTGCACGAAATACTGTTTTCCCCAAACACAACAGCAAAATTTTCCACGAATAACTTTAACATATTTCCCGCTACATCAATGTTAGAGTTATAGTTTTTTGGGCAGAATAATAACCTACACGCGCAATGCAATAGGAGGAATTCATAATATACATCACCCGGAAGCTCATCTTTGAGGACATAAATTCCATAATAAAAAAGAAACATGCAGAACTCAATCGCTTTCCAATTCGCTATTTCATCTACAGTTCTTGGTTTACGAACAAATTCCCTGGTGATGTACGAAGATAACGCTACTATTTTTTTGGATAAATACAATTTAGTTTCTTTTTTAAATTTGTAATTTGATTTATTATTTATTACTCGTAAAATAAACTTTCGCATGWCCCCTAAATCGATTAAATGCATAACATCAAGAGGAACTTGAGAGATCATGTTAATATTAATTTTTTCCAGTGGAGATAAATTCTCTTTGAAAAGAGA
>NW_017537283.1:114673-115721 GCF_001853355.1 Bactrocera latifrons
ATATATAGTTTTGAGCATAATTTTTATTTCACGCTCAGCTCTGTTCAAACGAAAATGTTAAAATTTCTCCTGCCGAGCTGGCAGTGGTGAAACTGGCTCATCKCGACCGAGTTAGCCAAAAATATTTTTRCGATCTCCGCGCCGTGAACCTTCTCTATGATAGACGTTCTCTGCTCACACTGGCCCAACCTTACAACCAGATCTCATGCTGCTAATATTAAATTGKCACATATTTAATACGTTTTCAACGGATATGTAGAGAAAATTTATAAATAAAACCGTCATCTTTGACATCGCACCCTATTTGGCGATCAGGACACTGCATAAAGTGGCAAAAACGTTTGAAACAAATTTGCCTTTAGCAACTTCTGTGTTACAAACACAAACATACGTTGACGACATTCTATCAGAGAACATAAAGACATAAGAGACCAGTTTTGTTAATTCGTTAGTCGTTACTCGGTAGTTTTTTAGGTAGGTTTTGTTTTTGTAATATTAACAAATTATCGTTTTATCGGGTAACAAAGTACCGGACTGGCAAGCATGATTTTTCTTCGTTACTTGGTAGCTGTTTTGTTTGCGTTGTTGCCTCAAAAAATAACTTAATTCATCGAAAAAAATACATTTGCTGTCTACTACAAATTAGTATCTGAAACTTTTTTCAGAAGTAAGAATTTAATATAATTGAATTAGCTGTTTTGTAACAAAATTTACACCCACTACTGATGTAAAGCAAAAAGTATGTTCACAGTTAAGTGTTTTAACGAACTACCAGATTAACAAGTTCGGTCTGAATACCCCTATAGAGAAGGTGCAGGTTCAACACAGAACATTTGTAAAATTTTAACCGGACAACGAAGAAATTCATGCTGCGAAATGTTAACATTGTTTTAAGTTCTCTCACATAATCAACCAGAGAATATGAAAAGAAATAAATATACATATGTATTTATATATGCACGCCCATGATGTTTCAATTTTTGCATTCAACCAGGGAATCGCTTGTATATGCAATCACCCTTATTCTGTGCACTTTACAAATTTAACA
>NW_017537283.1:116421-117593 GCF_001853355.1 Bactrocera latifrons
TTTAAGAAAGTGTGAGTGGCCTATAAAGTGAGGTACTTGTACATGGTATTTCGAGCCATAAAGAAAGGCACTGTGGCTAAATAAAGTCAATAAAACTAAGATTGGAAAAAAAAAATCAATAAAAATCTGTGAGAAAGTGGGGTAACAAAAACCGAAAAGGTAATTATAAGTGACAAAACCAAAAAAAAAAAAACAAAGAATATATGTGCCAAAACAAGTTTTGGATAGCAGCAAGTGCAGTGACCAAAAAACGAAAATATAGTACATGCGTATACACATATACATATATAATATACTGTGCTATACAAAGTGCATATATATAAAAAAAAATATATCGATAAATAAATAAAAGTGCTGTACAAAAAGCATACAAATACGAATATATGTAGTTAAAAAAAAATTTAATCACAAACATAAATTACTACGTCTAGGCCACCACATATAAAACAAAACAAATATAAATGATCATTTTGTTTTGGCAAAAAAATAATAGAAATAATAATAATAAATATAAATACTAAAAAATTTATAAAAAACATAAATCGGGCGCGGTTTAACAATAAAAATAGCAAAATTTATTACATGAATCGGGCGCGATATATGTATATAATTATAATAAAATAACAACTAATGTATACCTACACGCATACATACTCTACAAAGGAGGAAACTGAAGCAAGAGGACACTAAACAAAGGAGGAAATGAGGAAAGGAACATAAAACACAGGAGGACATAGGAGTAGAACAACACTAAACACAAGAGGAAACTGAAACACAAGCAGAAGATAATATCCCCAAAATTATCTAAAAATATACATATGTACTTTTTTCTCCCAAAGCTCCCTTGAGGCGAGACAAAGTAAGTCGTTTCCATTTTTTAAGAAAATATGTAAATATGTATGATATCGTACGGTTTTATCAAATATAAAACCTATGTACATATATAATCCGTTTGATCGATTTCTAAACGGGAACAAAGTACAGTWGAAAAAATATATCATCCATATTGTTTAATCCAAACAAATACTCCTCTGCATTACTCCCACAAAWTAGATAAAGTAATAGAGGCGTAATGCAGAGGAATATCAACCGCCCCAACTTCACACATAAAAACAGAAGGAGAAACAAAGAAGAAAACTTTTCCCGCGCTTTTTACATAAAAAGGCTTATTA
>NW_017537283.1:126633-127843 GCF_001853355.1 Bactrocera latifrons
CGGAAAAAGGAATTATATATTTAAATCACAACGATACGTAGGTATATTAACACTCAACTCTAACACTAGATTATACGAACTCAATAACAATTAATCAGTATTGGAAACACACACACATATGTATATACTTGTATAAACCCATATATTTATATATATATTGAATTAAAATTTTATAACGTTCACACTTAACTATCTTTCTTTTAATTAAACACAATCGGCCCCATTCGTCGACATACCCCAACATTTTTGGTCCTTCGAGCCGGATTATTAAAAGAAAAAGTCTTCGTGGGAATTTTAACAACAACATCATCGTTGGAATTCCACAACCCAACCTGAAGGTTTTAACAGAGTGCACCCAACAAACAAAAACCCTTGTACGTTGAAGCAACAAATACCCCAACAAGTAACTAAGAACACAAATAAACCAAATTAACAAAAAGCGGAAAAAGCTGTAAGTGCGACCCATATTTTTTCTATATATAATAATAATAGAAAGTGCAAATAATATTTGTTAAAAAGTGCCCATTTGTCAAATTGTGTCCTTAAGAATACTTAGGCCCAATTTATTTGTTTTATTGGGTTGACAAAAATTTGATTTGCACTATTTAATAATATATACATATATACATACCCACGAACCCTACCCAAGAGAAGAAGTGCATTAATAAAATATATGCATATATTTTGCCGTCGGCTATTGCATTCTTCTCGTTGAACTGAAATTATATTATAAATAAATATACACCCGCATTTACATACCTATGTACATACGAATAGCGCACCCATTCGCTTATATTTGTTGGTAACAAAAATTGTTAGCGAACAGAACGCCAAAAGACAAATACCCAATAGGAAATTAAAAGGGTGACCCAGTAGGAAAAAGTGCAAAACCCTGCAAAAATTTTATTTATTGATTTTTTTCTACGATTCATCGGAAATTTAATAATTTCCAATAAATATTAACAATCGGACACAATCGAGATAAAAGCAAGAAAATTAATTTGAAATTTTGAAAATAAATAAATCACTTTACGAAAAGTTTTAAAGGTTTGTTTTTCTTACATTTTGTGACTCGACGTGATTCATCTTTTTCGTTCAACCGAAAGATCAAATATATCTTACCCAAAAATGGAAATGGAAGATTTCAAAATTACAACAACGGATTTAATTGAATTCGTGGAAGACCATCTTCAGACCCAAAGTGAAGATG
>NW_017537283.1:130528-134222 GCF_001853355.1 Bactrocera latifrons
AATCAAAAAATATGGTTATTGCTATAACTGCTTGGCCATTTCACATAGCTACAAGAACTGTGTGAGTAAATTCTCGTGTCGTAAGTGTCACAAAAAACACAATACTCTGATACACAGAGAATCAAGCTTTCGACCTGAATCCACTCCGGAAATACCAAACGTAACTAGTTCGAACCCTGAAAACGTTTCAAGTACCGCACTACCCACCCAAAGCTCAAATACAAATCGGCAAGCCTACACAACAACTATACAGTCCACTAAATCATCAACCCAAAACCCACCCAACCCAAGTAGGAAGCAGATATTGCTCGGTACTGCAATGGTTCAAGTAGAACATAATGGCCAGCGATATTCCGCGAGAGCTCTTATTGATTCAGGATCGGAAGCCACATTTATATCTCGAAGACTTCAGAGAAGTTTGGATATACCCACCCACTCTGTATCAGCCCAAGTGACCGGACTAAACAATGCAGTTTCAGCAACACCAACGAATAGTTGTGAAATCACGCTTTGTTCACCCTTAAACACAAATTATAAGGTATCAGCCCAGGCATTTATACTAAATAGCCTAACTGATAATTTAMCCTCATACCCCYTGGATCCCAAGCAGTGTCTTAAAAATCTTGGATTCACTTTAGCAGACACCCAAYTCCACAAACCCAGACCCGTGGATATACTAATCGGTASTGATATCTATCCAAGTATTTTACTCAATGGAGTAAAGAGAAACATACTCGGTTCACTCTTAGCTCAAGAGACAGAATTCGGATGGATATTGTCCGGACCCATAACCCAACCCTCCCAAAATTCCGCCATAGTCTCATTTCACAATAAAGTGAACCCTGAGAATCTACTCACACSTTTTTGGGAGGTGGAGGAAATCCCAAAGGAATTCGTTGTTTCCAAATCAGACCAAATTTGTGAGGAAATTTTCCAAAAAACCACCCGTCGTAATCCAGAAGGACGCGGATACTCTAGACATATGGCGTTGGCCCAATTCCTCAGAAATGAACGAGCTTTACTTAAAAAACCCGAAGTGAAGGCAGAATATGACAAATGAAGAAAGTAAAGTATGACCCTTCTGCAAAAGCGACCCAATATTACTTACCACACCACGCAGTCATTAAACCCGATAGTATAACCACGAAATTGCGTGTGGTATTTAATGCATCTTGCCCCACGTCAAATAACAAAAGCTGAAATGACGTCTTACATATCGGGCCTACTTTACAGAAAGACCTTGTCATTCTGATCACAAATTGGCGACTCTYCCAATTCGTTTTTAATGCGGATATTCAGAAAATGTACCGGCAAATACTCGTAGACCCTAATCATACTCGGTTCCAAAGAATACTATTTAGGAAGTCCCCGGAAGAAACAATAGAAGACTTCGAATTGCAAACAGTCACGTTCGGCATAAATTGTGCGCCGTATCTAGCGATCCGTACCCTCATGAAGCTARCYGATGATATAGAAGAGACCCACCCATTAGCAGCCAAAATACTTCGCCAGGAAATGTATGTRGMCGATGTCTTAGCTGGAACTCATGACCTGACCACGGCAAAGTCAGCACGCGATGAACTCATTTCTGCCTTGAAGTCCCCAGAATTCACTCTGCGAAAATGGACCTCCAATGACCCACACATTCTTAAAGAGAGACGGAAACACTAAACCTCTCGGAACCCGAAAACACCAAAACCCTGGGCATTCGATGAAACTCCAAAAAGGATTCATTTTTCTTCCTCGTCAACCCAATGGAGAAAAAACCCGCACACACCRAACGTGAAGTTTTATCAGCCATAGCAAAATTATTTGACCCAGCCGGTTGGCTTAGTCCAATAATAATCACGGCAAAAATAATAATGCAACAAWTATGGCTAGATAAGTCTGACTGGGATGAAAGCCTTAAACCCCTTACCCCTCATCGATGGAACAGTTTCGTAAAGGATTATGAAAACATAAATAAAATTGAAATACCCAGATGGACTCATTTTAACCCAACTGCCTCCATCGAATGAACTCTGCGGAGCGGTTCTATTAGCTAATCTTGTTAACTCTACCCTATCCCAACTACACCTAACCCAATATAAAAATTGTTTTTGGACCGACTCMACCATAGTTCTCGCTTGGTTAAACAAACCACCATGTTCATGGACCACTTTCGTTTCTCATCGAGTAGCTGCAATCACCGAGAAAGTAGGAGTCGATAATTGGAACCATGTGGAAAGCCAAGACAATCCCGCAGACTTGGCAAGCCGAGGATGTACACCCACCGATCTATTGAATTGCAACCTCTGGTGGCATGGACGCACATGGCTACAACATGAAAAGGAGCATTTTCCAGCAACGGAGAAAACATACAACACTACCNTGGAACCATGTGGAAAGCCAAGACAATCCCGCAGACTTGGCAAGCCGAGGATGTACACCCACCGATCTATTGAATTGCAACCTCTGGTGGCATSGACSCRCATGGCTACAACATGAAAAGGAGCATTTTCCAGCAACGGAGAAAACATACAACACTACCTTGGAATTCAAACCCGTTAAAACGTTTGCGATAACCACCCACGAGGATATACTCGAAAGATTTTCTTCATTCCCCAGAGCTATTCGAGTTATCGCTTACCTATTCAGGTTTTGCGCAAATGCCTCACCAAAGAGGCGAGGAACTGATTACACAAACCACGAAATAGCCCCAGAAGAGTTCAAAACAGCCCGAATGAAGTTAATTATTCACACCCAAAAAACACATTTCCGAGAAGAATATGATGCCTTGACCTGTAAAGCCCAAATACAAAAGAAAAGTTCATTATTGACTTTAAATCCATTCATTGACCCTAAAGGAGTTATGCGAAGTGACGGAAGATTAACCAATTCCGTAGCACTATCATATAATGAGCGTCACCCTATCTTACTACCCTATAATAGTCGAATGTCAAAATTATTAACTCATTTTACCCATTTAGCCACGTTACACGGCGGAAATCAGCTAGTTCTTCGACTCCTAAGGACAGAATTCTGGATACCCAAAGCAAAGATGCTGATTAAAACAACAATTCATCAATGTAAAACGTGCATCATACACAACAAGTCTCAACAAACCCAAATTATGGCAGCTCTTCCAAATGAACGAACCATCCTAACCCGGCCGTTTGCCACCACTGGTTACTTTGCTGGACCCTATGACATCAAAAACTACACTGGGAGAGCATGTCTAATCACCAAAGGATATATATGTGTATTTGTATGCTTCTCAACTAAAGCAATACATCTCACTATCTCATCTAAAAAAGATCGCAAAATTACAAGAATTCACGTTTGAAGAATTTGCCACCTTATTAACCCGCATCGAAAGTAGTTTAAACTCTCGGCCAATAAGCCCCCTAAGCGACGACTCAACAAACTTGGAACCTCTAACTCCCGGACACTTCCTTATAGGAAGCAAACTTAAGCATCGTTAACAGATGGCAGAAACTAAAAATACTCTACCAACACGTTTGCAAGAGATGGAAGGAAGAATACCTTAAGGAACTACACAAACGGTATAAATGGAAATATCCACAACGTAATGTTGAAGTTAACGACTTAGTCGTTATAAGAAACGACAATATTTCACCCAACGAATGGAAGCTCGGTCGAATCCAAAAAGTCTTCCCCGGCTTAGACAATAAGACACGAGTGGTTGAAATCC
>NW_017537284.1:0-4941 GCF_001853355.1 Bactrocera latifrons
GAAATAAAATTTGTCGAGGAATTTGACAGAAATTGTCATAAAATAGGTGTAGGAGAAATTCTTTTTTCTAAATTAAAAGATATTAGGCTCTTCTTGTGTTGTGAAAACTGTGACCCAAAGGTGGTTATTGCTCTATTTATTAGAATTAGAATTTATTTTCTGACAAAATTTTTAAATAAAGATTTATCTGTACCCAATTTTAAGAATAAAATTTTGTGTGTTTCACWTTTGTAGTTTTTATCTTCCTTTTTTAGTGGTTGCAATGAGCTAAATATTTAATACTAAAATAAGGTTTTTTAAGCAGATTCGCATTAAGAGGCTCTAAGGTTAGAACGATAAAGATTAGAAAGTTTTTAATTAAAAATTAGAATTTGGGGCATAAATATTGGTATATGTACATATGTTTATTTTTATTGTTTTCAGTATTATATTTTTTTATTATGCTGTGATATGGAGTGATATTGTTTTTGTTAATTTTTTATACAGTATGAATTGTTATTGTTTTGTTTTTTTAATTTTATTGTGTAAATAAATTTTTAATAGCTGATATAGGCCTACTGGGGAACCGAGCACCCAAAAATAACTTCGGTAACGCGCCCTTTTGCATACCTCATAGGTGGTGTGGAAAATCTGGATCTTCYAGCAAAGACTCATTCGGTCCGACTTTAATTTTATCCTGCTTTTGTGGCTATGAGAACATCGGGACTCGTACACACTTTTTCTGTACTTCCACCTGCTCTTCCTGTGKTGATATATGAGTCCTGTGCTGACTTTCAAGCCGTACACCCAACCGATCACGGGATTGTTGAATAAAGGTCTGAATTTAATGGATATATACTTATATTTATCACTGGATTGTTACATAAAAGTCTCAATTTAATGGAAATACACTTACATTTATGTTTAATTACTACAACTTAACATTGTATTACTTATTATCTTAGTTTACAATTTCTTACTTATGTTATACCTCAATTGCTATTTACATTGCAGCACTCCAACTCATTGCATAAACCTACAAGTAACCAATCCTTTGTTTTCCCTAACACATACGCAAACAAGTAAGGAAGGGAAATTTCAGGAACCGAACATTTTATACTCTTGCAAGGTGCAAGAATGAAAGTCCGAGAAATTCCTTTTTGAAAGTATGGGAATGGAGGTAGTGTCGAGCCGATTTTATATATTTTTGTCAGTAAAAATTTTAATAATTTAACATGCCACACACTAAAAAAATGTTCCCTGTTCTTCATTAAAGTATCTCACATACAATCAGCAATCATATGAAGTAAAGTCAGCTAGATGTCCGTTTTAAGTTTTCTCAAGTTTTCTCAACGTACATTAAATATCATCCATATCTGGTCAAGAAGGTCTGGGGCTGAATTTTCTTTAATTGCAGGAGAATAAATATTGTATTCAACAATATTACAATAGAAAATACCGATAACAAGAAGTCTTAGGGTTGTATTTTGTTAAAAGGAATGCACTTAACCAACACTAATCATAAATTAAGCAAGATCTCAAGACCATTCAATATTATAAAATCTCTTCGTGGTCAGGCGTAGTCACCGCAACGCGATTATAGCCGAGTTAAAAACAGCGCGCCAGTCGTTTCTTCTTTTCGCTACGTGGCGCCAAGTGGATATTTCAAGTGAAGCCAGGTTCCTCTTAGACAGGTCCTTTCAACGAATTGGAAGTATTGCTCCTTTTCTGCTTCCCCCGGCGGGTACTGCGTCGAATACTTTGATTCGCTGAACTATGTCAATGTTGTCGTATATCTCATTTAGCTCACCGTTCCATCAAATGCGGTATTCAGCGTGGGCAACGCGAAACGGACCATAAATCTTTCGTAGAACTTTTCTCCTTCGAAAACTCGTAACGTCAACTCATCAGTTGTTGTCATCGACCATGCCTCTGCACAATAAAGCAAGGCGAAAATAATGAGTGACTTATAGAGTTTGGTTTTTATTCGTCGATAGAGAACTTTACTTCTGAATTGCTTACTCAGTCCAAAGTAACAAATGTTGCCAAGAGATATTCTGCGTTGGATTTCGAAGCTCACATTGTTGTTGCTGTTAACACAGATTCCAATATAGACAAAATTTTGTTCAACTTCAAAGTTATGACTGTCTACAGTGACACGTGAGCCTAGTCACGAGTGCGCCGACTGTTTCTTTGATGACAAGAAATATTTCGTCTTGCGCTCGTTCACTGCCAGACCCATTTGCTACGCTTCCTTATCCAGTCTGGAGAAATCAGAACGAAGGCCTCAAGTGTTGAGGCCAATAATACCAATATCATCGGCATCCGCCAGCAGCTGTACACTCTTTTAAAAGATTGTACAGGCTCAATTAAATTTTGYAGCGCGAATTATTTTCTCCAGCAGCAGGTTGAAGCAGTCGGAGTCGCGATCTTGAAGGAGCTTTTAGTGTTACTCAATGTCATTGTACACAGTCGTTTTAGTTTTGCGGGGATACCAAACTCACACATAGCGGCATAAAGGCAGCTTCTTTTCGTGCTGTCAAAAGCAGCTTTCAGATCGACGAAGAGTTGGTGTGTGCCAACTCTCTTATCACGGTCTTTTCCAAGATTTGATGCATGGTAAATATCTGGTCGGTTGTTGATTTGCCAGGTCTAAAGCCACATTGATAATATACAATCAGTTTGTTGACGGAAGGCTTATCCAACGGTAGTTGTCTCCCCATTTTTAGAAGATTGGGCAGAGCGTACTTAGTTCCACTCGTCGGCCATGCATTCGTCCGAACATATACTGAAAAAAGGATTATACATGCTCTTTATTAATTATTCGTCGCCGTGTTTGAATAGCTCGGCCGGCAATCCACCTGCCCCACCACCTTGTTGTTCTTCAGGCGGGTAATTGCTATTCGAACATCTTCATGGTCGGGCAATGGGACGTCTACTCCATTGTCATCGATTGGGGAATCGGGTTCACCGTCTCTGCCACTCAGCAGACCGGAGAAGTGTTCCCTGCATAATTTTAGTATACTCGGGCATCAGTTAATAAATCGCCTCTGGGGATTCAAGAATATGCTCCGGTTTTGAAATATTCTGTGGGACGCCGCATCTTTTCGTAGAATTTTTGAGGACTAACAATGTCAGCCAGCTTTTCAAGGCATTCGTACTTACTCATTCTTGCCACTCTCTTTGTTTGTCTGCAAACGCGCCTCGCTTCCCTCTTCAACTCTCGGTATCTGTCCCATCCCGCACGTGTTGTGGTCGTTCGTAACGTTGCGAGGTAGGCAGCCTGTTTTCTCTCCGCTACGACACAGCACTCCTCGTCGTACCAGTTGCTCTTTTTTTTCCGAAAACCAATAGTTTTGTTTGTAGCTGTATGTAAGTACCTTGAAATGTCGTCCCACAGTTCCCTTATACAGAGTTAGTGGCGAGTGCCCTTAGAGAGTAGAGGTGTAAGCCGAGTAGAAAATCCTTCGGTTGTCTGTTGTAATTGCAGTTTTTCATCGTCGAGTATTATTTGTGTTTGTTGACGTTCGCTTTTTACTGCACAGAGGCGGGTGCGTATCTTGGCTGCAACAAGATAGAGGTCCACGTCGATGTTGGGACCTACATCTAAAACACTGGAAACGTGTCTTCTGTGTATCACAACGTATACGGATTGTGAATAGACGTTCAACCACCGGAGTGAATGCCAGTACTCGATGACGGAGTGGCTCCCCCACCTCAAAAATTTGCGCTCCTCCATATGGTCAGTGTAGTAAATGCCATAAGGACCTACCCATCTCAGTCCTTGTGCCGTCCATCGCACACGGCGGTGATGTCAGCCTTTATTTTTACGAAGACATTAACCAAATGGGCAGTGGCACCTTCAATTGAGGGACCATATATTCTAGATGCATGCCCTTAAATCGTTATCCTTAATGCGTTTGCCATGGTCGTCATAAAAAGGGGGTTTCTCCTCTGAAGCTGTAGTGAATGGCGCTCAAAGAACTTTCCTAACTTGCGTGAACTCCTACACATGACTCCATCCTCCTGTGGAACTACCCTTAAGTATTCATCGCAGAGCAAGCTAAATCTATTGGTGACTGTTTGCCCCACTATATCACAGGCGCTCTAACCTTGCTTTTGAAGAACCTTTGCGGCCCATTGCTTAACTTACTTCCACACCTGCTTTGACCGCAACGTGTTCAACATTATTCTCCCTGTCTATCACAAGATGAGACATTTCTACCTCATCATGACCATATTTGTGAAGTTACTCCCTAAAACAGTCATGACTACTTTGTAACTGCGTTAGTTAAAAATCAACGTCGTCATGCTTTCTACTAACCTATTTTTTTTAAATATTTTATCAGCCTGTCCTTCCATGGTCCTTTGGGCGTTGAGTTCCACGTAGATTGTCTTTATTGATATTCTTAAAACTGTCTCTAATATAAGATCTTACATCTATTTATACTAGTGAGATGCGTTTGCAATCTGTGTGTGTTGTTATTGAGATGCGTTAGTTATTATCTGCTTGCCATTTCTTTGTTGAAATTCGGTGTCGGGGTTCTTGTTATCACTTCTTTGTTATTTTTGAGATGCAGCGATGGTTATCACGGTAGATCATTCTTTGCCAGATGTTTCTTGTTCACATGTTGAGTATGCATTTATTGATAATGCATGTTTGGTTTTTATTGATGATGTTTAGTGGAAATTTTGTTTACGTGCCTTGTGACGAAGTCTTTAACTCGCGCTATGGCGCATTATTCGGTGAAGGTCGTGTTAACGTGACCGATTTTTCGTTCTCAGTGTTCATTTTGTAGTTCATTTTAGTATTTATTATTACTATAATTTAAGTCTATAAATTTGGTTGTTCATTCGCGTCTGTTAAGTTTTTTAATTTTTCGCCCATCATAATCTTATATAAGTCATAGTCTTTTTTATTTTTTTTTATTTTATAAAAGCTTACATAATAATACAATTATT
>NW_017537284.1:14316-19704 GCF_001853355.1 Bactrocera latifrons
AATAAGCAAAGAGCGAAAAGCAACCGGTTACGATGACAGTTCGACGGTGAATGCATAGTCTTTTTATTTGGTTTTGTCATCCTCTACTTTTTTCTAACGCTCAGTTCTCACTTGGCATTTATTATTATTGCTTGGTGGTCGCTTTGCATTTATATGTCGCATATTTGCCATTTTTCCTTTCCTGTTAGGAACCTACTGATAAACGCAATGTTGATTATGGAGTCATTAGTATTAGTTAAGAATATTTTTCTGAATTATCGCTGTGTTCGTTATCCCTGTCATTCGTTTTGGTGTCTATATTGTTTGAACTCCGTTAATTAGTCGCCAACGTCATAGGTGTTATATCGCCAAAGGGAAGCCATCCCGTTATTCATCGCCAACATCATAACGTTGCTATACTGCGAAACGGGACGTCATCGCATTATATTGTAGGTCGATGCCTTAATCAGCTAAGGTTATCCGATCATATTTGGTTGTAAAATTCTCCTTCAATTCGCCGTACTAAAACAATGGAAAACTCAACTAGAAATAGTAAACGACTTCAAAAAGAAGACAGTCTAAGTGAGTCAGTTAAAGCCGAATATTAAAAGTTGRATAATGATGATGTGGATAGCAGATCGAATCATCATGGTAATGCATCAACTAACTCTAACGCATCTACCAAAGTTATAGTAAAAAGTCATCGTTCCCATGCAAAGCAGATCAATGCTCTGAGTAACCAGCTGAGAGGTACTTAGTTAAAGTTGAAGGAAAGTGAACGCCAGTGTGAACTTTTGAAGTCTACGAAAAGAGTAGAGAACGGATCAAATTCCATTGCCAACATATCAGTAAGTCTACGTCAACGTATACAGCCGCCACGCAAATCTATACTTATTGTCCTTATGAAAGTACTACACCCTTGATTTTCACAGTCACTGCCTCTTCAATAGGCACTATGCCTTCAACTTTATTACAGCCGCAGCCGATACTTAACAATATACCGAATAATTCATATCTGCTTACACTACAATGTTCGCCGCCGATTTTGCGCAGTCAACTGTTTCATACAATTGCTCCAATCAACGTCTACAAAGATGCTACTCACTTTTATTCCTTACCAACGAGGCTTACCAACGAGGCTTCTTCAACCTGCTTCTGGAGAAATTAATTAGAGCTGCAGAACTAAATAGAGAAGGCGTATGCCAATGATTTTAATATCTCCGGCCTCAACACCCGCGCCGTTAGTTCTGCTTTCTCCAGACTGGACAAGAAAGCAACACAAATGGGTCTGGCAGTGAACGAGGGCAAGACGAAATATCTCCTGTCATCAAACAAACAGTCGTAGCACTCGCGACTAGGCTCTCACGTCACTGTTGGCAGTCATAACCTTAAAGTCGCAGATAATTTCGTCTATCTTGGAACCAGCGTAAACACCACCAACAATGTCAGCTTGGAAAGGCAACGCAGGATAACTCTTGCCAACAGGTGCTACTTCGGACTGAGTAGGCAATTGAGAAGCAAAGTCCTCTTTCGACGAACAAAAACCAAACTCTATAAGTCACTTATAATTCCCGTCCTGCTATATGGTGCAGAGGCTTGGACGATGACAAGAACTGATGAGTCGACGTTACGAGTTTTCGAGAGAAAAGTTCTGCGAAAGATTTATGGTCCTTGCGCGTTGGCCGCGGCGAGTATCGCATTCGATGGAACGATGAGCTGTACGAGATATATGACGACATTGACATAGTTCAGCGAATTAAAAGACAGCGGCTACGCTGGCTAGGTCATGTTGTCCGAATGGACGAAAACACTCCATCTCTGAAGGTATTCGATGTACCCGCCGGGGGAAGTAGAGGAAGAGGAAGACCTCCACTCCATTGGAAGGTGGAGCAGGACCTGTCAACGGAGATTCACAGAAACGAATGCAACAACGCAACAACGAAAAATAAGAACAACGAATTTCGGCGAATACAAATGTAGTAACTAAAAGCAGAAATCAACGAATTTTGAATTGAAAAATTAAAACAAAACGAAAAGCAACGAGAAGTAAATAAGAAGTTGTGAATATATACGTGTAAAATAAAAATAATAATAATAAAACAATAAACGCTGCCTAAAATAAACGAACTAAAAATCGATAAATTAAAAGTGATACTGCGCGAAAAAGGCTTATCTGCGTCTGGTTCTAGAGCAGAGCTAGAATTACGCTTAATACAAAAAATCGGTGGTGATGAAATTGAAGCTCCCACATTATAGATTCGGGGCTGCAAGAGCAAATCAATGATTTGTTGTGATGGAAACTATTGTCGGCATGCTGCAGCAGAATAATCAACGAACAATTGACGCGAATGTAGGGCAACCGAATGTCAATAATCAAAACGCAAACGAAAATGTTTGTCAAGTTACATTATTATTATTATTATTCTTGTCGGTGGTTTTCGGTCGATTAGAGAAATATCGGACATGATACCGGAGTTTGATCCAACCAATACGCAGTCGCTCACAGCTCAGCAGTTTATTGATCGTGTTAGCAGCGTTATGAGAGCTTACCAACTAGACGAAAAATGTGTTTTAGTAGCGGAAATGAATATTGTATGTCTTATGATGAAGCTCAAATTCATCGTATGATGAATAAATCGGGACGCAGAACAGGTGAACGTATATCCGACTACAGTTTTAGAGTGAATGCCCTAGGCAAGCGATTTCAACTTAGTGAATCTGCAATAATCCAATATACGCGGCAGGGTTTGCATCATTCCGAGTTACAAAGTGCAATTGCAGCGCAGAGGTTTGAAAGTACGAAACAAATGCTCGAGATAATTGAAGAGTGGTTAAGAAATCGTGTTAAAGTTACCACTTTAAACAAAATTTTGGAACTAATGCGAAGGACGTACCGCGACAGCAAGCAGCTAATAGTGAAAGCAAAAAAATTGTGTGTTACAATTGTGGTGAGACAGGCCAAATAACAAGTAAATGTATGTATAAGGAGCAGAAGCGTTCAAGATGTGCTGATTTTGGTAAAGTGCATAAACGAAACGAACCGATCAATTGTGGTTGTAAGCAAGTAGGACATAACGTTCGAAAAGTTGATCTGACACGAGATGAAAAATGTTTTGTTAAGAAAGTTAAAATAAACGGCAGAATTTGTGAAGCGTTAATCGATACTGGTAGAGAGTGCAGTTTAGTTCGAAAGTCAACGGTCGATATGTTGAGAATTGAACCTGAAGGGTGTTGTGCACATTTAATCGGAATAAGTGGTGGAAGATAAGCTGAGTTCCAAGTTGCATGTTGCATTGTTGCGATACCGATACCGAATTTATACAATATCAGCAATGCAACCCTACTGCTTTGTTTCAATTTGCTTTATATCAGCTTTGACATTTTGTGACAATTGTTTTCAAAACAACCAACAGCTATGGCGCCAAATGTGCATATAAATTTATTTATTCACAATTTTTTAGATTTATGTGAAAGTGGCCGCAGCAACTCCTCGATAATCTTTAAAAATCATTTGAAAAATGAGAGAAAAAAGGAAAAAGCGGCATTGCTTGGGTTGTTTAATGGAAAAAAAATTTGAGCATCACACAAAACAGAGATGCGCCCTATGCTCAATGTATGCGCATCTAATATGCATAAAAATTTATCGGTACTCGATACTTTCCATATCGTAAGCACTTTGATTTTATGGAATTCTATACTTCGTAGCAACATGCAACTTGGAACTCAGCCATACATGATGCGGGCAGGGATAATGGAATGCCCAACTTATTCCAATGTGAGAGCGCCTCAAAATAAGCGTTTTTTTTTTATAACATTTTCCATTATGGCCAGATCGCACCAAATAAAAATTTTTGGACATTTTAAATTAACATTCCCAACATTTATTTCGATTGCAAATTATTATATATTGGAATAACTACTTAATTCCTTTTTTATGATTTTTTGGTAAATTAAAACAACTGACTTTCGATATTTCAATACTTAATAAGATGAATTAAGCCTGTTAGTTCTCAATTATTAAATAGAATATTAATTCTATTAWGCATCAAATTACAAAACGTTTCATGGTATATATTTAAATTTCGCATTTTCTTTGATTTTCAATGTTTTAAATTTTTATTAGCGATCTTGAACGGCGGCAATAAATTCCTCCGTTCACAAATATTTTTGGTATAATTTCAATCTGGCCGTTCCAGTCATTCAAAAAGGCAAAACGTCAAAACCTACTCAATCCAGTCAACTGTCAAAGTTCGGTAGGTTTTGACGTTTAGCAATTGCTGTTTAGGAGTTCGGGATCTCATTATCTCTAATGCTGGAGAGGTGTATGCTCGACATAGTAATTGGTGAAGCAAGGGTCAACGTGCTAGTCTATATTGTTGCAGATAATATGTTGGAAACTGATTTTCTACTGGGTCAAGATGTCGAGCGCATAAAGGCGTGATGTTTACGATGGAGAATGGTCAATCAAAGTTGGAACCTGAACGTTGTAATGCTGTTACGTTACCTGATGACGAATGTTTTACAAATAATGTAAGTAGTGTAGATCAAAGGCGTAAACTGCAAGAGTTACTGGAAAACTACAATGATGTGTTCTCGAGCGGATTAAACGGCATTAGTAAGTCACACTTAATTGAAATGCAAATTGTTTTAAAATCAAAAAAGATTATTGCGAAAGCACCTTATCGAGTGCCAGATTCAAAGCGAATGATAATTACACAAATGATTAAAGATCTCGAAGATAACGATATTTTAAAAAAATCCTCATCAGAGTTTTCAATCCCGATTGTATTAGTTAAGAAAAAAAATGGAAGCGATAGAATTTACGTAGATTACCGTCGTTTAAATTTGTTAATTGAAAAAGAAAATTTTCCTGTTCCAAATATCGAGGAACAACTGCACCAAGCTAAGCAATATAAATTTCTTACGATTCTAGATCTAAATGGTGGATACTATCAAATCCCAATCGCACCTGAAAGTCGCAAATACACGGCATTTATAACCCCTGATGGATTGTATGAATTCAAACGCATGCCATTTGGGTTGAAGCATACGCCGATTATTTTTCAACGCTTAATGACAAAGATTAAGGAACAAGTCCACGAAGACGACCTTATGATTTACATGGACGACATCTTGATAGGTAGTCAAACGTTCGAGCAAATGCTAGAAAAATTGAACAGAGTTTTGACAGTTTCACGTAATACGGGATTGRCGCCAATTTTTTGTTTATTTATTTATAAATGTGAAAAAAAATAATACAATTATTTTATTTACACAAAAAAAAGGAGCACTGACTGCCAGGACCTTCGGCTCGCTGGTGAATCTAAGGATAGGTGACTAAAATTAAGTTCTATTGACCACGCTTTATATATTTAAAATCTATATACATGCTTAAGTAAAACAAAAACA
>NW_017537284.1:21774-34578 GCF_001853355.1 Bactrocera latifrons
GGCTCACTTCATTAAAAGCAGCGATAAAAAGGGATACAGAGAAGGGAGACCCCTGGGGTATTCCGTTATGGAGACTTTGACGCTAAATATAAAAAAATGCGATTTTATGAAAACGACGGTTACATTTTTTGGTCACGAGCTGACGCCAGAAGGTATTTCGCCTGGTAAAATCAAAACTCAAGCCGTATCCAAGTTTCAGACACCGGCTAAAATAGCCGATATACGCAGTTTTGAGGGTTAAGCGGGTACTTTAGAAAATTTGTCCCCGAATATGCTATAATTTCAGAGTCGCTACGCAAACTGCTACGAAAAATCAAAAATTTGAATGGACGAAAGTGCAAGAACGCGCATTTGAGCAATTAAAATCTAAATTAGTATCGCGACCAGTTATGGTAGCATATAGTGTTGATGCAGACCATGAGCTGCACACGGATGTAAGTGCAGTAGGTTTTGCCGTCGTATTATTGCAGCGCGAAAAAGATGATTTTAAGTCAATAGCATATTACAGTAGAGCAACTAGGGTTGACGAACAGAAGTTTCATAGTTATGAACTCGAAACTCTGCAGAGTCTCTAGAACGATTTCGATATTCTATTTATGATAAAAAGATTAAGGTTAGAACAGACTGTAGCGCACTTAAAACGACTATGCAAAAGAAAGAGTTCGAACCACGGATTGCCAGATGGTGGTTACGAGTATAAGATTACGACATTGAAATTGAACATTGACCGGGCAATCGCATGGAGCACGTCGATGCTCTAAGCCGAGTTCCACACGAAGAAGCACGAACAATCGAAGTAGTAGACTTACGTATTGATAAAGCAGTGATAGATAAAGATGACTGGCTTTGTAGCATATAGTTACAGGACGAGCGCATATGTCAAATTGTAAACAATATGAAAACAAACAACAATGTTGAAGATAAAGAGTATGTACTACAGCATGGAAGACWTTTACGAAAAGTTTGCGACAAACTTCTTTGGGTTGTACCACGAACACTACGTCATAGAGTTGTCCTAGATTGCCATATGTAAGCAGGACACATGGGTGTCAAAATGAGTCAACAGATTTATTCTAAGGTTGCAAGCAAACGACGAAGCATTAAATGACGAACAACTAACAGATCTCCGTGAAACAACAGCTAAAAKAATTAATGAAAAACGAGCAGCTGCGAAATCTCGTTTCGACAAAGCACACGCAACTCCGCCTACTTTCCAAGAAGTTGACTTAGTTCTAGCCGAAAATGAACCACCAAGTACAGGTATGGCAAGAAAACTCAAAAAATTGCATTGGAATCAGGAAGTACTAAGGCAACTTTTCCGCACTATTAGAAATCCCGAATCGAAAAAAGTCCGGAATCGACCCACCCTAATTACTACTCCTAATCCAGCCCTAACAAATATAAAACAAGTGTTAATGAGATACTTACTCTTAACGTATCGTATCGTGCCGTACATTAAATAAAAAACGCTGAAAAAATATTTATGTGGAGACCAGTCCGAACGTGTCCTTTGGCGTAGGTGAATGAATGTGAGTGATAGCACTCGGCGAAATCAAAGTCAAGAAGTGTGGCCGCAAGCCGATTTTCACCTTGCGCTGTGGCGCGCCGCATTTTCGCTCGTATCTCGGGAACGGTTCKTCCTACGGCCATGATCACATATACCATTTCGGTAGCAAATAAGATGCGTATTTCAGGAGCTAGGTAGACAATTTCACGATTTTAGGCGAATTTGGGGTTGAAGATGCAATCCGATCTCAAAACAAAAAGTATTGTAATGTATTGCGTATGCAATATATAAAATTTCTTCCTTAATTAATCAATTCCTAAACTTTTTTAATTTTGCATGATTTTCATTATATTATTTGTAATATTTGTTATCTCACTAATTTTGCCTATTGTAAGTTTGTTAATTAATACCTGATTATTCTTATTTTGTAAGACATTWTTTATTTTATTTGAAATTATTTCGTAGTCTTCATGGTCTGGACTTCCTGCAATCTATTTCCACGCGCTACCCAGGAAATTTATTGATGTTTTTATTTTTTTCTCTACCTTTAGATTGTTAAGATGGGCTCTTATCTGTGTTATCAAATGGGATATGAAGGCGTAGTTTGGGTTTTTGCGGATAGTTTCAGTTTTAATAGTCGCTTCTATGTGGTCAAGTGTCTCCGTATATTTTTCTATGTCAATTTCGTGTACTATCCTAAATGTTCCTGTTTGTAGTCTAGCCGTTCCCTTTTCTATTGTTATTAATTGGAGTTTGAGTAGTCGAGGATCTGTACTCCCGCCAGGCATAGCGGTAGCAATATTCTGAAAAAGAGTGCCAGTACATATTTAGTTACGTATTCTACCTTTGTGAATTATTTGTCCTTTTTCAGTTAACACTATCTTCTTTAACTATTTCCTTAATGTAGGGTTTACTTAACTTAGTTCCTAATCTCCTATTTTTCTTAACAAATATTATTTGGCCTGGAAGATATGATTTTATTTCCTTCTTATTTTTATTATGATATTCCATATCCTTTCTTTGTTTTTCAGCTAATTTTTCTAAGCTGCTTTGTCTAGTTCTTTCTATGTCCTCGGGGGTATACGTAACATTTCTATGGAAAAATCGGTCTATTGGTCTCTTAAGTGTAGTGGAATAAACTGAATGATTATACTCAGATACTGCTCGTTTTCTTTTATGCAGCGAATTATTTCGATTAATGTAAGTGGAACCTTTCCTCATGTCCGTTCGCTTGGCTTTTATATGGAGGAGTAGTGTAAACTTCTATTCCTAATTCGTCTTTCATCATAAATTTTAAAGGCTGAGTTTAKAGATGGCTCATTGTCGATAATCATTAATTTTGGTACTCCGAAGAAAAATATAATATCTCTTAAGAGTTTTCTGACGTCTTCTATTGCTCTGCTATTCAGGCTTTTTGTTACTGCGTATTTTGTAAATTTATCTAGAGCTGTCATAACTATTTTTCCCTCTGTTAAAAATATATCGACATGAACATATCCAGGACATGTTGGTAATGGAATTTCTGCAATTTTCGGTTGGTAAGGATGTCTCTCGTACTTATTTTCTTTACAGACGGTGTAGTTGGCTATTATTCGTTTTATTTTATTTAGCATACCGGGAAAATATTTTGTTTCGAAAATTTGTGTTTTATTTTCAGTGGCATTCTAACAGTTCTTCAATTTGGCGTTCGATTTCGTATTTTATTGCCATGGGGTACGGGTATGGCTTGGAGTAGACGGCGGTTTCGGTTGTTGTCCGGATTTCGCTTTTTACGAGGGTGGTGTAGGAAAGTTTTTCATCGGGATCGGAAAAAAGGTTTGGACATTTATCGATAATATTATTAATTGTATTTTGTTGTTCCAATGAGAGATGTGAAATATTRGTTGCCACACTATGCACTTCGTGGGATATTCGTTGTTTTAACGTTATATTCATGCTTTGACAAATTGTCATGAAATTTTTGTCGGTATGAATGATTGCTTTTAATGCTTTAAGTGTGTCGTTGCCTATAATACCGTGTAACGACCCTAGAGTTGGTAGTATAAAAATTGTATTTTCCCTACTGTTGGTCCAAAAATTTTGACAAAGGTATGGTGGGTAATTTCGATTGCTCTGGCAACCGATTTCACTGTAAAGGGCTTTTCATTCGGAATGAGATTCCTAATTCTAGTGGATTGAACATAGTTCTTATTGGATCCGGTATCAATAAGAAAATCTATTGTGTCTCCGTGCCTTATTCTAAATTCGTAATAAGGCAGCGAAGACGGCGCTAATCTAAAAAATTAATACTATCAGGTTCGTTTTTACTTGCATTATCGTAATTTCTATCGTAGAGATTGTCATCGTATACTTCGTTCGGCTCTAATTCTTCCGCGTTAGTAAAAAAAATTTCTTTTTATTTTGCTTGGAGGATGAGTGAGTTGTGCGGAAATCGGACGTTTGGGTGGTCGATTGTCCYGGAATGTATTGAGCATATTCTGATAATTAATTTGTCTTGATCGTATTGATTGGTCGACTTCCATTGGGGTCGGTGATTTAGGTGGTAAATTTGGTCTATTATTAAAGGAGGTATTTTCTCTAGTAATATGTGGGTTGTTCAGGTAATTGTTGAACCTCGGTATGAATCCTTGGTTATTTTGCATATAATTATGAGAGTTTTGGGGATATGGGTTTGATTGACGACCGAAGGGATGTTGGTCGGAATTTCGTCTGGGGGAGTGGGAATATGTTAATTCGTTAATATAGTTATTAAAATTGTTATTTCGGGGAGGTCGTGGTGGTGATTGAATATTTGGTTTGTGTATTGTTGGCATGATTTATTCTATATGTCATGTCGTCAAGTTTTTGACATAAATGAAGTGCTTTTGACATAATTGTAGTGCCATTTAGTCCTCTAATAAATGTGTCAAAAGCTTTGTCCCTATATGAGTTGGTAATGGTCCGTATGGACTCGTCACTTAGCTCAAGGCATGAAATTTTGTCTAATATAAGTGAAAGATGTTGATAAACATTTTGGTGGAAGGTCGGAATGTCGTCCTGGCGTTGGACCAGAGTGGTCATCTGATATTCGATTATGTTCCTTTTATCCGAATAATGCATCGTACGGCATTTTCGAATTTGACCCCAATCAAGTGGAGTATTGTACGATTCCAATGTGGTGTCGGCATCGTCAATTATTTTGTGCCTAATCGTATGGATTATCGCGAAATACTTAGGGGTATTTTTGACTCCCTCATAAGCCTCTAAGATTCTGTCTGTGCTCTTCCTTCAGGAGTTAAATTCTCCTGGTCGTCCTGAAAATTCTCTAAGATAATTGACCATGTCCGGAATCTTTTCTAGTTCATTTATACTATTCGCGTTCAGTGTTACGCTGTGTTTGGGTTTAGTGAAGTCATTTACAGTTTGTAAATTTATTCGTTCGAGTACTTCTCGAACGTTATTAGAGTTGGGTTAGG
Source organism: Bactrocera latifrons (assembly GCF_001853355.1). Taxonomy (NCBI): domain Eukaryota; kingdom Metazoa; phylum Arthropoda; class Insecta; order Diptera; family Tephritidae; genus Bactrocera; species Bactrocera latifrons. The sequence goes on from NW_017537284.1 coordinate 26,737, forward strand.
GGTGGGGGGATTTAATGGATGGGTGGAAGGATTTGAGGGATGGGTAGTTTGCCCATAATCTATCCTCATTTGGYTTAACTGTTCTACTAATTCTTACAATATTTTGTAAGGCTTAAATTAATAATTAGCAGCTTTACATGGGGATCGCTTCGGTGTTGTCCTTTTTCCTATATCGGTACTGGGGTCTCTCGACGTTTCTAGTCTAGATCCCACGTTGTACGATGGGCCGCTCGTTAGCAGAGTATGTTTGTTGTTTTTCGCTTTTTACACCTTCACAATCCTTACCGTCGCCACTCGCSTAGCCTTACTTTTTGATTTTCAGGCCATTGTAACTTTCGTACGCGCTGGTCCCTGCTCGGGCGCCAGTTAAAAAACGTATTGTTATTTTTATTAAAAAAATATTTTCTTGGAGCTATGCTCCTTTATTGAGTTTCACTAAAGAACTAAAATTTACAATTAATTATACTTAATTCTAGACCTATGTTTGTCACAGCTGCTGACAGTGCGCTTCCCACAGGTTGCCACTACACGTGTCGCACTCTCAGCGATTTACTGGTGTCATATTATATTACTTTATATGATGTTAATGCATCATATGATACTTTTTGAATGTATGGGGTGCTAACTTATATATATTCAGTATAGGCAATATATTCTAGTAAAATTTATTTAAAAATCCACCGACATATGTATATGTACGTATGGTTTTTTAAATGAAAAATGCAACATTTTTTAAATAACTTACAATTTTAAACTTGTGATAGATATCTTTCGAATGGAATGTCCAAATTGAATGCTTAAGCATGAAGTCATTTGATAAAGATTAATTCCAAAGTATAAATAAAAAAGCTTTAATAGCGGTGGCATTTACATATATTTTTTAAAATGATAAAATTACTTATTGTGACAAAACTATAATAGTTATACATGTGCTGTCGTGACATTTTTTGTAAACAACTATATAATCTGCAAAGGCGTATTATATTATTTTGTTTTATAACCAATAATTTTCACAGCGGATAGATTTTAGAAAGTTTTTTGGTCAGTTTTTAACACCTTGGTTCAGTAGTAGTTTCGGAGCCTATTCAATGCAAACAAACAATCAAATGTTTCCTCCTTACATTATTAGTATAGATAAAAGCATCTACATATTTAGGGTTGTGTATACATGATATAATGATATTGACCAACGGCAGAGCGGATTTGTATTGAAGAGGCTGATTTGCATTAATATTTTGAATACGATTCATTTTAGTGTAAATCAGTGGCAATCAATACATAAAATTTTCGTGCATTTACCAAATTTAAGTAAGCAACTTTGACAAAAAAATGGCATACTTTTGCTATTGTGAATATCATTATTCTTCTGTCTTACAAATTTCTCAAGCTGTAGTTTTCTAATAGCTTCTATTTCTACTACAACTCGCTCGTAGGCATACGATAAAAACGTCATGGAGCGCAAGACTACTTAATTTAATTTAAAAGGTAAATTTAAGGTAAATTAAAGGTAGAATCCCAGGGTTCTTCTTCTTTTTAACTGGCTTAGACACCGTTTACACGATTATAGCGGAGTTAATAACAGCGCGCCATCCATTTCTTCTTTTCGCCAAGGGAGTGGAGGTCTTCTTCTTCTACCTCCCTCGACGAGTACTTTTAGAGCTTTATCGTTTTCATCCCTTCGGATAACATTACTTAGCCAGCGGAGCCGCTGTCTTCTAATTCGCTGAACTATGTCAATGTCGTCATATATCGCATATATCTCCATCGAATGCGATATTCGCCGTAGCCAACTCGCAAAAGACCATAAATCTTTCGCAGAACCTTTCTCTCGAAAATTCCTAAGTCCGACTCATCATCGAATATTAATAGTTTGTTTGATATTTTTTTACACCAGAGACTATTTTCTCCTGATAGGATCGCTACTAAATTAACCGTGGTTACATGGAAAGTTTTAATAAGAATTTGAATCAATGTCTCTAAAGCTTATAAAAGCCTTCCCTTACTTTTATACGTTATTTTCTTTAAGTCTAGATATAAACGCAATACTTAAATTCTAGGTAATGTATCTTAATGATAGCTAATGGCCGCTTCTTAATTGCTAATGTGTCAATGTTTGACACATTTGCCTAATAGCTTAACCGTGCTATTCTGTCCTGTGATACAGTTTCAAGTCTCTCAATTTTAGATTTCAAGTTAGAGACAATTTTTGCGACTTGAGACGATTTTACTATTCTGTAAGTCACAGTCACATAATCTAATATACATATTTATTTTGTTTTTACTTTTGAATTAAAATAAATATGTCGATAACAAATATTAAATTTCTATAACATAGTCAAACAACATAATCATATATTTAAAAATGAATCGTAAACTGTGTTACTAAGCGCATAACACCACAACGCCTGGACCAATTTTGCTAATTATTTTTTTAAATGTTCGTTGAGGTTCAAGGAAAGTTTTTACGGTTTTTACAATTCGAATAATTGCCGGAAAACCCCTAAAAACAGACCTTTTCTTTTTCCCATACAAACGAATGAATGTTTGTTTGTTAGTAACGCTAAGAGAACGGCTGCACCAATATTGTTGAAATTTTCAGAGCTTGTTCGTTGTGGGTCGAGGAAGGTTCAGAAATAAAAATACCTTATACTTTTCATGAGGAAGTATCAGAAAATTGGATGATTCCAAAAAATAACTTTTTCCATACACATTTTTTCAATTTTTGTTTGTTTTGTTTTTCCATATTTTATTTGTAAATTATTTGAATCGTTCAATTTCGGTCTATTGCTTTTTTATTTCGGATATTGAAAAGAAAAATTATTGAAAATTATTCAGTGAAAACTTTACGTGTGTTTCACACAAAGAGATCAATTGCAGATTGAAATTTGTTACGAAGCTACGAAGAGGTCGCCCTTATATCGGTCGGCTTTCTTTTTGCCATCAACGTATGGTAGCCCAAGGCAAGGTAAGTCAAGAAGTACTCCCAGGATGCGATGACATTCGTGCGGAATTATGGATCGCGGTCAATCAGCAAGCGATCGGCACGATATCACAACACAACTTTTCAAAAAACAGTTACGATGCTTGATGGACTTTATGTGGTTGATGATGAAATCATTTCTGCGGAAATTCTTGACGCAGAGAAAGATCTAGTATTATTCAAAGTGGCGAAAACCCATATGGTTCATAGACCTTGCGGACACTACAATCCCACTTCGGTTTGTATGTGTGACAATAAATGCTCGAAACACTACCCACGTGCTTTTCTTTCGGAAGACGACAATGGCAGAACATTCAGCATACAATTTGGAAGAGTGAATATCGAAGTTGAGAATACATGGATCGTAGTATTGTATACGAGGTGTGTTCAAAAAGTATCGCGAATTTTGAATTTACGTATATTCGAATTTCGCATTTTTTGTGGCGTTATGTTGGTAYTCATGTCTCTCACTTACGCCGACCAGCTCGGCCATTTTGAACGTTCATTTAATTGTTGACAGCTGCTTTGCTTGCACGTGTTTTGGATCGTCTTCCATTTTTACCTATTCAAAAAAAATGGATCAAAGAACTTGTATCAAATTTTGTGTGAAAAACGAAATTAAGTGCGCATATGCATTCCGAATGTTGACTGTGGCGTACGGAGAAGCTACTTTGGACCGAAGCAACTTTTATCGGTGGTACAAAATATTCTCAGAAGGCCGAGAAGATGTGACAAAAATTGGCTTTTGCACCACGATAACGCCCCTGCTCACACATCGTTGCTTGTGCACGACTTTTTGGCCTAAAACAACACACTAATGATGCCGCAGCCACCGTATTCTCTAGATCTGGCCCCCTGTGACTTCYTCTTGTTCCCTAAACTGAAKAGGCCCATGAAAAGACGACGTTACGCTTCTCTTGACGAGATAAAGATGGCATCGAAGGAGGAGCTGAAGAAGAWAAAAAAAAAAATGATTTTTTGAAGTGCTTCGAAGATTGGAAAAACCGTTGGAACAAGTGTATAATATCTCATGGGGACTACTTTGAAGGGGAATGCTTAAAGTAGCAGCGCTTTAGTGATGCCCACTTCACTTTGGTCTTTGTGACACTTACCACTTTCACTTCTTGAAATAAAACACCCGGTTAACTTCTAAAGGGAATTCAAGATAGATTTAATTCGATTTGTTTTTTCTTTTAATTTGTTTACAGATTCGGAAAATAAGGTTACTTTTACTTTGGTTTGCACAATATTGTGAAACTAAAGGATACTCAACAGCTAATTTTAATCAGAGTTTTTAATATAAATATAATACGGTGTGCGGATGATGGAGAAGTCGTGAGGATCGCAGCGGCGATGTGTGTGCTTCGATTGTAGGTCAAAACGAAACTGAAGAAAAGCTTAATACGATGACCCTTTTGACCAGTGTCGCGTGTGGTTGGTGTTGATGTGTGGGTCCTGTGGAATGTGGATTCTGTGTGTGTGGTGTATTGGTAGTAGCATTAAGGGGGGGCGGGGGGGCGGGTTTATCTCATTTAGCCATCCAGCCCCCCTAGGCGAATATTCAGCCTAGCAATCTCTGTAGTTGCTGGAGAGTTGCAACTACGTTGCTGAGTCCGTGAGGCACTACCAGAAGCGGTAGTTGATGCAGTAGCATTGGTTGGGCGGGGCGTAGGGATAGGCCCAGTACGTGCCACGTTGGTTGCCGACCGAACAGTTGGGGTTGGTGTAGTCGGCACGTCCACGTCCATCTTGATCTCCGTAAAAAATTGTACTTGTATATACATGGTAGTATATAAATGGAATTTGTGATTGTGCCACATTGTGTGGTATGACTGGGTCGTCGTATTGACCGACCATTTCTGTAATTTTTATTGTTATTTTTAACGGTTGGTTTCGGGTTGTGGTTTTATTGATGTATTTTTGATTGATTTTTGTTGGTGTTTCGGCATTATGTTCGGATTATTTAGTATCGGATTTTCGCTATTATCCGCGGTTGGTAGAAAGCATAATTTAACCAGCGGTCTCGTGAGTATTCAGCTTTGAGTACGGAGATCAACGACCCGGATGTGACCGTCTGAGCCGGAATAGAGCTTTTATATACRGCCAAGTCGTCACTCGGTAGGTGGGAGACAATCGTCGTTAATAAGTAGACAATCTCCAAGCTTTGGCGCATTTTCTGATGTTTTCCATCGGTACCTCCTGTGGAGGTCCTTTAAATAGTCTTCTTTCCACCTATGACTGAAATTATGATGGAGAATTTTAATTCTCTCCCATCGATTTAATAAGGATAGCGACTCCACCCCTGGCTCAGGTGTGGCCAGAATGGGTGCTCCTTTGAGAAARWGCCCTGGAGTTAGGGCTGTGAGATCTGAGGGACCTTGCGAGAGTGTTTCTAGTGGCCGTGAATTGAGAACGGCTTCAATGCGAATTAATAGTTTTGTAAATTCTTCGTAATTAAAATCTTAGTTTCGTCTTGGCACCATAAGGGGTTGCCCGCAAGGTGGAGTACTATCCCCTCTGTTATGGAGCCTAATAGTAGACGAACTACTCGAGCTGCTCACCAGCAATGGAATCCGCTGTCAAGGATACGCGGACGACATTGTCATAATGGCGAGAGGCAGATTTGAGAACACTCTCTGCGACATTGTTCAAAGGAGCTTAAAACTGGCAAGAGAATGGTGCAACACCATAGGGCTAAATATAAACCCAGCAAAGACCACCGTGATCCCATTCACTAAGCGGAGGTCTCTTCCRGGCCTAAGGTCCCTAACAATTGGAGGCACAGAGGTGGTAATGTCTAAGGAGGTCAAATTCCTGGGCCTCACCTTAGACTCATCATTAGGGTGGAATAGGCATTTGGACCTAACGCTGTCCAAAGCAACTAGAGCACTAATGATCTGTAGACGCCTGGCCGGCAGATCATGGGGATGCAAGCCAAGTATCATTAGATGGCTGTATACCATGATAGTAAGGCCTATTGTCACCTATGGAGCGTCTGCTGGGCTACCAAAGCAGCGCAGTCTTCAGTAATTCRGAGACTGTCAAAGCTGCAAAGACTTGCATGTGTCTGTGCTTCAGAGGCAATGAGCACATGCCCCACGGTGGCACTGGAAGTCATGCTAGAGCTCACACCGCTGCATCAGGTGATCAAGCTAGCAGCAAAGCACACCATGCTGCTTATGTCAGCAAAAGGCTGTGGAAGAGGAAAGGTAATGTCCTCTAGACAGATGGACGAACTGACGGAGAGCACACCGCTAGCTCTCCTTCCTAAGGACAGCACCACTAAGAAAATAAACTTCAAGAAGAACTTCAAAGTCACTCTAGGCAGCAAGACGGTGTGGAGTGATTCCGCGCTGGAAAGGCTGCTGGAAGACAGCACCATTCAGTGGTACACTGATGGCTCAAAAACACCGGAAGGTATTGGGGCAGGTATCGCGGGACCGCGTACCAAGCTGTCCATACCTATGGGCAGCTTCTCAAGTATCTTCCAGGCAGAAGTTTTTGCCATCAGTCAGTGGGCTGAAGTCAACCTCAGCCGCAACTATCGTAACCAGCGTATAGCTATTCTCAGGGATAGTCAAGCGGCACTAAAAGCGATCTCATCCTACGAGACCAAATCGCTTCTAGTCGAGGAATGCGTAGAATGGCTAAACCGGCTGTCGTTGTGTAATCGGGTGCACCTAATATGGGTACCAGGGCACAAGGGAGTAGAAGGTAATGAGAAGGCCGACGAACTGGCCGGCACTGCAGCAGCGTCAAAGATGTTGGGACCGGAGCCATACATAGCGGTAGGACCCTACACTTTCAAAGAGCTGCTCCGCACGGAGGATAGAGTGGAGAGAGAACGGCACTGGCGACAGGCAGCAGGTATGCTCCACGCCAAGCTGCTTCTAGGAGGATACAACCTCCCCAGATTTAGAGAACTAATTCACTTCCCCCGTGAAAAATTCCGCCTCCTCGTCGCAATCTACACAAGGAAGCAGGAAGCACCTGTCCAATATGGGCATGGTCTCTTGTGCTAACTGCCAATTCTGCGACCTGGAACAGAAAACACCAGCACACCTAATCTTGGATTGCTCAGCAATCTGTGGAAAAAGGTTTAAGGCCCTGGATTCAGCTTACATCAGCAGGGATCACATCACCTCACTAGCGCCCGGCAAACTCCTAGAACTATTCAGGCTGCTGGGGCTCTGGGAGGTCATGTGATATAGGAGAGGGCACGATAGACCCTAGGTCGCGGTGCATTACCTCAAATCTTATATTCTATTCTATTCTATGACAGCCTCGTAGCCTTTCATTAGTGTTGGAGACATTAGCATGGACGCCTTTTTCTGAAAATGCCCAGTAAAATCGAGACCTGTAATGGTGAAAGGCAGAGCGAAGTTGCAGCTTTCCGGTGGAAGTGCTGCCATAATCTGCGTCCTCATCTTCTGTTTATGCATGGTGCAGATCTTGCACATATAAATGCACTTTTTTATTTGAGGCTTAAGTCGGGGAATATAGAATTCTTGGCGGATTATATGTTGCATTAGGCGCTGTTCCGCGTGCAACATTAGTATGTATATATATCTGAGTAGCAATGTTGCAAGACGACACTTCTCTGGTTTTATTAGAGGATGGCGTTCTTTATATGCCAGGCTTGAGTTAGCAAGCCGACCATTAGCATGAAGCAGACCTTTCGTATCCAGAAATGGATTTAGTACTAAGAGTGAGCTCTGTTCGTCAATTGGCTTCGATTCTCTTAGTAGAGACATCTCGCAGCTGAAGTGGCGCGATTAGGTAGCTGCGATAAGAGCGACCTTTGCTTTTTGTAAGTCTAGGTGCGTCACTGTATCGCCTTGGGGATATACTGTGCGTATTCC
>NW_017537284.1:34793-38095 GCF_001853355.1 Bactrocera latifrons
ATTGTCAGCACTGGCCACGTGTCGCCAAGTGGCTGATCCCACTAGGTCAAGGATTTGAGATTGGAAATATACGTTTTCCATGCATGTGGAGGTTTTTCTAACCATGCTAATACAATTTCGGAATCAGACCAGAGATACAATTTATATTTTGTCATATTTAGATGAGTTTGCACCATGGATACTAGTTTGGCGTGGTAGCGCACCACATAGTTCCAGTCGTGGTAGACTTATTGTTTTTAGCGGAGCCACCGTTGCCTTGGCTACTAGTAGGTGACTGGTGGTCACTATGTCGGATTGTATACGCACATAGATGGTGGCGCAATATGCCTTTTCAGAGGCATCACAAAAGACGTAGTTCGACTTTGTGCTCTGGGGCATAATTAATCCATAGTTGGATTTGTATCTGTAAGATATCATTCAGATTACCCGCGAACTGGGACCACTTTTCTAAACAAAGTGGTTTCACTTGTTCATCCCCGTCAGTTCCGTCTAACCACAATTTTTGTATTAGAATTTTTGCTTGTACAATAATTGGCGAAAGCCATTCTGCGGGGTCGAAAAGTTTTGCCACCGAAGATAAAATTTGCCTGTTTGTTATAGCTGATAATGCGGATATTGACTCATTAGTGTGTGAAAACTGGTCAGATATCCCATTACATTGAATCCCCAAGGTTTTTGTTGTGCTTTCCTTTTCTAATTTAAGGAAATTAGTGTCTAATAGATTTTGTTTAGGTATATCTTTTAAAATATAAGGGTGGTTCGAAGTTATCTTTTTCAACGGAAACCCTGCTGTATTAAGCGCTTGTGTCACTTGTGTTAGTGACTCATATGCCTGTAGAAGACTATGGCTTCCAGACAAATTGTCGTCTATATACGTTTGTGTTTTCAACACTTGTGTTGCCAGAGGTAATTCTGACTTTGTGTCTTCTGACAGTTCGTGGAGTGTACGAATGGCGAGGTATGGGGCACAGTTTACGCCAAAGGTAACTGTTTCTAATTTAAAGTCGCGCAGTGGACTATTGGGAGATTTTCGGAAAATAATTCGCTGAAAATCTTGATCATCTCTATGTACAACTATTTATCGATACATTTTTTCAACATCCCCATTGAAAACGTATGTATTTGTATGTACGCCAGTTTAATATGAGCAGCATTAAATCTGGTCCCGTAAATAAAATGTCATTAAGGGAATTCCCCGAACTTGAGGATTTTGATGCATTGAAGACAACTCTTACCTTCGACGTTCTTTTGTCGGGCTTTATTACTGCATGATGTGGCAGGTAAAATGAATAGTATTTACCTTTTATAATTTTTTCCCCAGGGCTGMCTTCCTCCATGTGGTCTAAATGGAGGTATTCTTCTAAAACCCTATCGTATTCTGGTTTTAGCTCGCCTCTTTTAAGTAGGTTTTTTTCCATACTTAAAAACTGTTGGGTAGCAGAGGTACGAGAGTGGCCTAAGGCGAGTGCGTGGGGAAATTCTGGCTTTAGTGGTAGTCGTACGACGTTGTCGAGTAGTTGTGGATTTGTAAAAATCCTCACAACCTCACAATATCGATCTTCTGGTGTTGTGATTGATATGGGGGGAAGTTCTTCTAACTCCAAAAATTTCTTCAGTTGAGTATTGAGGTACTCATTTGAGATTTCCTCAACTTGAGTTGTCATTTTTGTGACTGGTTCCGCAACTAGTCCGCTTAGGACCCATCCGAAAATAGTATTTTGCGCCAGAAGTGTTTTTTTTTGTTTTCTCAACACCTTCGAGAATAATTTGTGATATGAGATCGCTGCCTAATAGAATGTCTATTTAAGCGGGAGTGTTGCAGTTGGGGTCTGCTAACTTAAGGTGTGAAGCCTTTAACCAATGCTTGCTATTTATATGACAGCTTGACAATAGCTTCTGCCTGTATGTGCTTATCCGCTTTGGGGGAAAGGAGGGTAATGGTACAGATTTTGTTTGAGTTTTGTACTACTCTTCCGCCCATTCCCGTAATTTCAAAATTAGCTAGTTTTGTTAGCAGTTGTAGCCTACTTTGTGSCCTAGACGCTATAAATGATCGTTGAGATTCTATTAAGGGCTTAAGTTTAAACAGTTCTCCTCGGTGCTCGATGGAGACCACTTTTTCTTCTTCTTGATTGGCGTAGTCACCGCTTACGCGGTTATAGCCGAGTTAAAAACCGCGCGCCAGTCGTTTCTTCTTTTCGCCAAGGGAGTGGAGGTCTTTCTCTTCTATATATGCGATTCTTCCAGCAGCAGCGTTATTGACAACGATTGTGCTCGCATTCTAAACAACCGTTTTTAAGCCAGCGACTTTGAATTTGCAGTTTATCTTTCAGGGATTATAAATATTTTTTTTATAATTTTTTTAGATGTGCGAATGAAATTTATTRCATATGTAGAAACATGGTCAAAATAATAAGTACTTTCCTTTACCCTGCAATCGTTGTTAAATTTTGAATGTCTGATAAAATAAACGAAAGCAAGTTTGGGTCAGCTTTAATAAATTCGGTATAACAATATTTTTGGAGTGAAAAAAAAAAATTGTGAAATAAAAGTGTTGAGTGTTCATCGTATTTCGTGCAGTATGCCCTAAGTTCATTTATGTACATGATAAAAGAAATAAAATGTAGCATTTTAAGATGAATAAACGTGAATTTAGTAGTCATTAAAAGTCACCAACTTTTATCAAACATCCAACTCCATCATTTTTTTTCTTAGATTCTTCTTCTTAATTGGCGTAGTCACCGCTTACGCGATCATAGCCGAGTTAACAACCGCGCGCCAGTCGTTTCTTCTTTTCGCTACGTGGCGCCAATTAGATATTCCAAGTGAAGACAGGTCCTTTTCCACTTGGTCGTTCCAACGGAGTGGAGGTCTTCCTCTTCCTCTGCTTGCCCCGGCGGGTACTGCGTCGAATTCTTTCAGAGCTGGAGTGTTTTCGTCCATCCGGACAACATGACCTATCCAGCGTAGCCGCTGTCTTTTAATTCACTGAACTATGTCAATGTCGTCGTATATCTTGTACAGCTCATCGTTCCCTCGGATGCGATATTCGCCGTGGCCAACGCGCAAAGGACCATAAATCTTTCGCAGAACTTTTGTCTCGAAAACTCGCAACGTCGACTCATCCGTTGTTGACATCGTCCACGCCTCTGCACCATATAGCAATACAGGAATTACGAGTGACTTAGTTTGGTTTTCATTTGTCGGGAGAGGACTTTATTTCTCAGTCCGAAGTAGCACCTGTTGGCAAGAGTTATATTGCGTTGGATTTCTAGGCTGACATTGTTGGTGGTGTTTACGCT
>NW_017537284.1:38580-42701 GCF_001853355.1 Bactrocera latifrons
CAAATTCAGACATCGCGGCATAAAGGCAGCTCCTTTTAGTGCTGTCGCAAGCATCTTTGAAATCGACGAAGTGGTGGTGAGTGTCGATTCTCTTTTCACGAGTCTTTTCCAAGARTTGGCGCATTGTTGATTTGCGACTAAAGCCACACCTATAAGGACCAATCAGTTTGTTAACGGTGGGCTTTAATATTACACACAATTGATAAAAGCATACACGCGATATTAAGGTGGCTTATCTCGCGGTAGTTGTCGCAGATTGTGGAGTCTCCTTTTTGTGGATTGGGCAAATCACACTTAAATTTCAATCGTTGAGCWTGCTTTCTTCCGACCGTACTTTACGAAGAAGCTGATGCATGCTCCTTATCAGTTCTTCGCTGCCGTGTTTGAATAGCTCGGCCAGCAATCCATCGGCTTCGGCCACTTTGTTGTTCTTCAGGCGTGTAATTGCTATTCGAACTTCTTCCTGTTCGGCAATGGAATGGATGGATCTGCTCCATCGTCATCGATTGGGGAATTTGGTTCGCCTTCTCCTGGCGTTGTGCGTTCACTGCCATTCAGCAGGCTGGAGAAGCGTTCCCTACATAATTTAAGTATGCTCTGGGCATCGGTGACTAGATCACCTTTTTGTACAAGAGTATGCTCCGGTCTTGAAACCTTCTGTAAGCCGCCGCATTTTTTCGTACAATTTTCGAGCATTACCCCGGTCGGTCAGCTTATCAAGCTCTTCGTACTCACGCATTTCGGCCTCTTTCTTTTTCTGTCTGTAAATGCGTCTCGCTTCCCTCTTCAACTCTCGCTATCTATCCCATCCCGCACGTGTTGTGGTCGATCGTAACGTTGCGAGGTAGGCAGCCTGTTTTCTCTCCCCTGCGACACGGCACTTCTCCTCGTCGTACCAGCTGTTCTTTTGCACTTTCCGAAAACCAATGGTTTCGGTGACAGCTGTAAGTAAGGAGTTTGAAACGCCATCCCACAGTTCCCTTATACCGAGTTGTTGACGAGTGCTCTCAGAGAGAAGGGTGCAGTCCGAGTAGAAAATCGTTCGGCTGTCTGTTGTGAGTGCAGCTTCTCGACGTCGAACCTTCCTTGTGTTTGCTGGCGTGCGTTTTTTGCTGCACAGAGGCACGTGCGAATCGTGGCTGCAACAAGGTAGTGGTCCGAGTCGATGTGCGGACCTCGGAACGCACGCACATCTAGAACACTGGAGACGTGTCTTCCGTCTATCACAACATGATCGATTTGGTTGGTGGTTTTTCGATCCGGAGACATCCAGGTACCTTGATGTATCTTCTTATGCTGGAATCTAGTACTACAGATAACCATATTTCGGGCCCCGGCGAAGTCTATCAGCCTCAACCCATTTGTGGATGTTTCCTCGTGGAGGCTGAACTTACCGACCGTAGTGCCAAAGATACCTTCTTTGCCCACCCTGGCATTAAAGTCGCCAAGCACGATTTTGACATCGTAGCGGGGCCAGCACTCATAAGTGCTTTCCAAGCACGCATAAAAGGCATCTTTGGTCACATCGTCTTTCTCTTCCGTCGGGGCGTGGGCGCAAATCAGCGATATGTTGAAGAACCTCGCTTTGATGCGGATTGTGGCTAGACGTTCATTCACCGGGGTGAATGATAGTACTCGGCGACGGAGTCTCTCTCCCACCACGAATCCCACACCAAACTTGCGCTCCTTTATCTGGCCACTRTAGTAAATGCCACAAGGACCTACTCGTCTCTGTCCTTGTTCCGTCCATCGCATGTCTTGGACGGCGGTTATATCAGCCTTTATTTTTACGAGGACATCAAGCAGCTGGGCATCGGCAATTAAGCCCAATGTCCCAATTAAGGGACCGGACATTACAGGTGCATGCCTTCAATTCGTAGTTCTTATTTCGTTTGCCATGGTCGTCATCAAACGTGGGGTCCCTCATCCGAGGCTGTTGTTGCGTTTTCTTTGGGTTGGTTTTTTTACCTGGCGGGTCCCAAGCCCAGTGCACAACCCTATACAGGAAATGTTTCGCCTTCTCACTTTAGCTCGCCTTCAAACAGAATTCTTAGGCTACCCAGAGCATACTTGGTCAAGCACCGGAAGTCGTGAGCTGCTTAAGTCATATGTAAATCTTTTCTGGCCACTCCCAAGTGAATGACGATTAGAGAACTTTCCCCAATTGCATGAACTTCTACACATGACTGTTGGTGTTGCRACTAATCCCGCTGCTCTTTTAACATTAGCGTTATTTTGAGTGTAGCTGGAAAAATTTATAATGTGAAGCATTGATTTATGTCGTTTATGGTTATAAACGCAATTAAATTTGTTTTCGCAATCTTTAAGCGCATGCGCATGTGACAAACAGTTGGTACAAAGTTTTTTCGTTCTTACGAAATTGTTTCTTTCGTTAATATTTAGTTTTTTAAATTTCTCACATGATTTCAGCCTGTGCCTTCTTTTACACAGATCGCATGACGTATGTTTATTTTGTTCGGATGTGAACAATTGTGTTTTGAGAAAAMTACGATTTAAGTTGTTGTTGTTGCTCGCTTAGGGTCTGATGAAGCTTCGATTTAGGTCGGGTTGAACGTGTTTAGTTCTGACCATTTTTTTTTTATGTACCTTTTCGCATTAGACTGTCACTCTCAGCAATAAATTTGGTATATGAAATATCTTTCAGTTTTTTTGCTTTGTGGCACCTTGCTCTTGGCTTTGAATTTGTGGCAGCTCTACTCTCGGTTGTGGAGTGGGTGTAATTGCTTTAATTAATCTCTATATTTTCGGAGATTATAGCTCTCGTTTCCTCGTACTGCTCTAAGCAGTTTTCGTATTTGGAGCCGGTAGGTCTGATTCGTCAGATTCTAGAATTGCGTCATACGCAGCTTGAAGACGTGTCCAGAAATTGCTTAAATTTTCTTGTTTTATTTCTAATACCGATTCAGAATTGTCCTGAATCGGTGAAGATGAAAATCGAGTGCAGTATCGCATTAGACTGTCACTCTCAGCAATAAATTTGGTATATGAAATATCTTTCAGTTTTTTTGCTTTGTGGCACCTTGCGTGTAGCATTAGCAGATGGACATGGGCTCCTTTCTTCTGAAATCATTTTTTGTACTTTTAAATATTGTATTGATTTAGATTCCTTAGAATCTCCGTTCATTTGGATAATATGATAAAATTGAAAATATGAGAGAAAAAAAAATTCTCTCTGTGTACTTCTGATAATAATAAGTACGGGTGAAACCTTTAAGATAAAAAATTTCTTATTTTTGTTGTATACGCAATGTATCAAATAACGAACGCGTATTTCGTTTTCCTTATGTATTTAGCCACTAGTTTTTTCTTGTTTTTGTTTTTTATTTTATTTAATGTTTCGTACTCGTTAGTAAATACTTGCGTATACGAGCGATAAAGCAAAAGGAGAAAAAGGTTGATGACCTTTGTATATGAGTTTGCACAATATGTGCGTGTTTATGTGCATACGAAATATGCAAAAACATTTTTTTTTTGTTTTGTTTGCAATCCTGCTTGCTTGTACTTTAACAAGACAGATGGCGATTTGGTCTTTGAATATAAGTATGTGTGTGTGAACACTTGAAAATGCCAATACGTATGTATGATTTTTTCTTTCTACCAACTGTTAAAACTTTTTGTTTTATTTTGGCCGTAAAATTTTTATTTATTTTTTTGTTTAATTAACAAATTTTAAAATTTTTAATAAATTGAAATTTCGCATTTACCGCTTCATTTTTTCAGAATTTTGTAAAGTTTGTGAAATTTATACCCAATGTACGTTGTTTTTCCCGGCATAAACAAATTGTATGTATGTATGTATATTATTGCCGTACGAATAACGCGGGAATAGAAAACCGGTGAAGTGCAGGTAWGCACTTTTTGTAAAATTTTAGTAATGCTGTTTATACATACATGTGGGTGTATGTCGCATTAATTTTGTTTCGGTATGTAAAAGGTATGTATGTACATATGAAAGTGGTGATTATTGGCATATAAGTGATGCCCACTTCACTTTAATCTTTGGGACACTTACCACTTTCACTTCTTGAAATAAAACACCCGGTTAACTTCTAAAGGGAATTCAAGATAGATTTAATTCGATTTGTTTTTTCTTTTAATTT
>NW_017537284.1:45276-46499 GCF_001853355.1 Bactrocera latifrons
TCAAGAGAAACTCAACCCCGAACTCCCCTTGACGTTTCTACAGTGGCACCTCTCAGCTGTGGCTTTGTTTACATAACATCAGCTGATAGTGACTCTACTACTCCTCTACCGTGACGAAACTGAAGAAAAGCCTAATACGATGACCCTTTTGACCAGTGTCGCGCGTGGATGGTGTTGATGTGTGGGTGCTGTGGAATGTGGATTCTGTGTGTGTGGTGTATTGGTGTAGTGGCATTAGGGGGGGCGGCTTATCTCATTTAGCCAGGGACAAAATAGATATTCATGAATAAATAAATAATTTTTGAAAAAACAAAAAATTCGCGATACTTTTTGAACACACCTCGTATTTGCCATTATGTCTAATTCGCATTCAAAATTTATGTCAATGTTGAGTATTGCAATTTGGTGTAATCGATAAAATACGTTTGTAACTTGTTTAGGCCAGTGCCTAATTTCATATTACCAACCCTAGTGAGCATATTATATATTAGGTTTCACTCAACTGGCAATAGTTTCGTTAACTTTACTCAGTAGCTTAGCAAGCGATTCTGCTAGTCATTTTTTTTTTTGTCATTTTTAAAGAAGAAGGGAGGGAATCAAGACGTCCACCGGCCATCATCACCATTACTATAAACACCAACAAGGTAATATATTGTATAGCCACATTTATCAGTCATAATAAAGAATCAAACGTTTTTTTTTTTATATTCAACACAAAACTTTGCTTTTCTTGACTAATATATATTGCTTTTTTTCCTATTCTTTACCATCGACGCATCGTCCTCCTTGAGTGACTCGTCGAGAGTTCGAGAATAAACATTGGTTTTTCCAGCCGGATAATTTTCATAATTTTTTCACATAACCAACAAGGCGCTGCACACCAATTTACCAGCAAACACCGCACACCGGATCCTTTATTTTCAAATCATAAATTTTTGGCGCTGCACACTAGGGTGGGTCGATTCCGGACTTTTTTTCGATTCGGGGTTTCTAATAGTGCGGAAAAGTTGCCTTAGTACTTCCTGATTCTAATGCAACTTTTTGTTTTGGGATAGGATTGCATCTTCAACCCCAACTCCGGCCTTGAAATTTCGGAAATTCGCCTAAATTGTCTACCTAGCGCCTGAAATACGAATCTCATGGCAAAATGTATAAAACAAAAGTTATTTGTCACGTCATTTGCTACCGAAAGGCGGCGCGCCACAGCGCAAGGTGAAAATTGT
>NW_017537284.1:46739-51806 GCF_001853355.1 Bactrocera latifrons
GGGCCAATAACTTTAGAAGATGCCTCTGTCACCAGTTTGACGGTTCTCTCGACTGCCACGGTGTGAGAGGGGAATTCACTAAATTTCCATACCTCTGCAGTRTCMCCMGACAGCCCTTTTATGAGTTCTTCGTTAGAAACTGAACAAAGAACTGATGGAACATTCAAGGTAATAGTCTTCCAGTTAATCATATCGTAATAATTATTAGCTCTGATATTCAGCTTTGGCACTTTATTACTTCTAACCCTTCCATTTACAGTGTCAGACTCTGCTTCTCTGTGACAACTCTGAAGAGCAAAGAAAGCATTCTGTTGAATGGATGAATCAACAACCTTGCGCAGKTTAGCAGGTATGTATCTCGACCTTTGAATTGCAGCATAGAGATTGCGCGAGCCATCTTTGATTGAACTGTTGAATCTTATTGAGAACCACAAAGGTGAGTAAATTGTAAGTATGTACTTGACCAAAATCTTTATTTCCTTTGTTGGCTTGTCAGTAGAAATGTATGATCTCAGAATTCTATTTGCACAGGTACCTGGATGCATCGACGCTAAATCTGAGGAACATTTGCCGAAATAACAGCTGAGATAAGCTTGGTCTGTGCTAAGTTGCGTCGGATTAATAACCTCAGAAGGTAATTCGCAGGATGGAATACTTTCAAATTTGACAACAGGCAACCTCTCACAATCAGGGAGCAGTTTACCTATGTCGCCAGAGAWTGTATTTGGWCTCTTTGAAACACCATCCATGTGTTCGAAAAGAGCACGAAATGGAAGTTCGTTGAAATGTAGAAGACAAACAACCCACTGTAATGGCCTACCTATTCTTTCTYCTAGTTTCCGAATGATTCCACCTTTCCAACCTGTGTTCGTGTTGGTGCCATCAGCACCGACAACTTCTAGATATTCCACATCAACTGAATTGTCTTGTAAATGTTGCCATATAGCTTTTGTCTAATCCTCAGCTGACCCGGAAGGAGAGGTGACATGGCCAAAGTAATGACAACTAGTTTCCGCTATAAGAGAAATATGTTCCTCTTTGACAGTGTCGCGGTAGTACTTTTCAGTTTAACTCCAACACTTGTTTTTTGCCCGACTAATCTTGCATTTGTCCATGACAAAGCTAGCCTGATCCTCTGTTATCAAACCTGCTTTTTTGACATCCAGAAAAGCAGATGAAACAATCAAGGCCGCTGCTCTATCACTTACTCCAAAACTTTGGGAAGCTACAGCAATGTATTCTAATACTAGTGTCTTTTGTTTGGTTTTAGAGGATTGAAGAGAAATTCATCATCAGTTCTTGGAAGAATCCTTGTGCGACGCACCTACATTGTTGTCGTCTGTATGAGAGTCTGGCTGATCTGAATGGTCACGTGTTCTAGCTGGTAAGTGTTGATGTTGAATGACGTTTTGAAAGCTTTTCTTTACGTTCATTTTYCTTTGTAATCTTTTTTGTTTCAGGTAGATCAACACTTCCAATGCGABCRDTTCTTCTGGTTCTCTGGTCCAAGAGAAATGGTTGTTCATTGATAGGAACTTTCCTTTCTTTTGGACAAGTGCAAGAAGAAAAATAAATGCATTTAAAAATAGCGATGTCAAATAATTTTCTGGCAGAAGAAACAAAGTCGTCTCTTTTAGAGCTCAAACCTATTGGTTTCCTTAAAAATATTTGTTTAAGAGTCAGAATTTTTTTATGGTATGTGGTGAGCATTTGTACAACTCTGGTGTGTGAAACTATCAGAATAGATGATTTTTTGAAAGTATTTTCAACCTTTTTTGCAACTATTTCTGTAACCTCTTTACTCCTMGGTTCATAGTTGTCGCCTCGGAGTCGCCCTATACGAAACACAAACGAACTGATAACACAAAAGAACATCTTGGTAAGTAGGTAACTGGGACTCAGAGAGATTGTACGGATATATGCCAAACACAGGACATTTTTGTCTAAATTTATATTTAGATACAGACATTTTGAGTTCTGTGTTCTGTTGAGATAATATAAGTGATAGCACTCGGCGAAATCAACGACAAGAGTGAAGGAACTCGATGAAAAAACCTATCCGAACGTGTCCTTTGGAGTAGGTGAATGAATGTGAGTGATAGCACTCGGCGAAATCAACGTCAAAAAGTGTGGCCGTAAGCCGATTTTCACCTTGCGCTATGGCGCGCCGCATTTTCGCTCGTATCTCAGGAACGGTTCGTCCTACGGCCATGATCAAATACACCATTTCAGTAGCAAATGACGTAACAAATTTTTGGCGAATTTCCGAAATTTCAAGGCCGGAGTTGGGGTTGAGGATGCAATCCGATCTCAAAACAAAAAGTTGCATTGGAATCAGGAAGTACTTAGGGAACTTTTCCGCACTATTACAAATCCCGAATCGAAACATGTCCGGAATCGACCTACCCTACTGCACACCCACTAACAACAGAGAACGTATATTTATAGGTTCACGATCTCAAAAATTTAGGAATATTTCAATTTTGGGATATTTACTGTTGTGGATGAGCGTTTTTCACCACAGAAAATTATTAGCTTGTTTCACCACTTCACATTAGGGTAATGAAAAAGCAGAATTGAGTAATTTCTGTTCTAAATGATGTTAAGGAATGTACGCTTACAGAATCGCATATTTACAATGCGCAACCGACTCTGCATATAATTTATATATGTACATACATATATACATATATGTTCTATATAATTATTTTATATCAAAGCACACAAGCATGTATATACATATGTATGTATGTACGTACAAATTAAACTATTTCATGATGAATTCCTTAAATCTTTGGAAATACATGTATAATAAAATCCCTTTTGTATTATTACCAAATTCTTTAACTAATGTAGGTTTGATAAGATATATACATATGTACATATTACACCTACATACTTATTTGCAGGCCCTTAAAAGTTTTGAAAAGATGTTAAAAGACCAAGTGGTCGCTCATATTCACGTATGTAATTATGTGTGCATGTAAACCATGGTACAAGGGAGTAGAAAAAGAGCCATTCACAGTCCTTAACCTACCCCCCAAGTGTAGTTCTGGTGAATAAGGGTGGCGAGAGGTTAAAACGAGCTGCGTAAAGCAAAAATGCTTTAATATTAAGTTATAAATTTAGAGTAGTATATTTATTGATTTATAAATACTATTTTAAATTTTGCTTATAGAATGAAATTTAATGCTGTTATCAAAATATTTAATTATATCTTCTTGATATAAATAAATATGCTATATACATATTTTTAAGCGTTTTAGTTAACTTATTCATGAACAAATTGGAAATTATTTTTGATTATGAGTGGACTATTGTCGAAAAGTGGACTATTGTCGAAAAATCATACTAATTCGTCTAAATTACACAATTTTAATGTAAGATAAATCAAGAGATAATTATAATAGCCATGTTTCTTATATTTAAAGTATACATTTTAGTAATCACAAACTACTTACACTTTTTATGTGTCAGAATTTAGCTATACGCCGGCAATCAGGAATCCTACTAGTTCCCAGATTTACCATATTATTTTTTAGTTCTAATCTAATTTTATAAATAAAAAGGATTCTTAAAGGAATTATTTTTTAATATATGTATATCGTACTAAAAAGGAGTTTAAATTAGCTTACGCAACACTATTTTGTCATGCTCAATAGCAATACTGGCATAATATTTAAAAATAATCAAACGGATGGACGGTGCATTTTAAAAATAATTTAACAGATTAATTTCTTTCCCGTTCGTGTTCAGATCGATCGACAGGTTAGTATTCTATAAATTAAATTATAGCCAAATACTAATTGAAACTTTTTTACAGAAGGAAAATGCCTCGGAAGTGCGTGTTGGAGTGCAAAGGCTCGTTACGTTTACACAAATTTCCTGGGGAGCGAAAAATGCCTAGGTAAGTAGAATGTTTAATTTTATTTTCTTGTTAATATATGTATTCATCAAATGGTATTGCATATTCGACGGAGTTAAACAAATAATTGTGCAAATTTTTACATCATTTCTTGCTGCGTTTTGGACGTTGCCATTCATACGTTGAACATACACAAAATAACTTTTTATTTTTATATATAAGAATAGTGAAATTAAATTTGAACGCTGGTTAAAACTGTATTATATCAGCAGAACCTTAAAATGTTGGATATATGTATGTACTCATATGTATGTAGCTTGAAGCGGTGGATCGGAAATCAATGAAACACTCAATTTCAAATTTTTTTAACATACGTTATTTTGCATATTGGGTGCATATATAATGAACAATACAATACAGTGAAAAATTCATTAACGACTAAAGGAGAACACGTTTTTTTTTGGGATTGTGAATGCATGCATACCTCCTAGCATATTTCTATTATAATATTATTATATTGGTTTATAATATTAAATGAAAGATAGATATGAATGTGTGTACTGCAATCTTCGTATTCCGGGTTTATAATGAATAATGAATAATAATATAATAATTAAATGTTGAATTAATAATGAAATGTTGAAAATAGTAAAAAAAAAATATATATGGTATAACTGTATAAAGAAACACTTATAAGCCTCAGACTTTAAGGGGCACATCTTGAGTGACCATAAAAAATATCTACGCCACCGGGGTTTTTTCCGATTTAGAATTAAACAAGAAGTTATTGCTTATTTCGGAGAGTTTACGACAATTTATTAATTTTGTATTTCGCGTATAAAACTTCCTAAGCTAATTTTAATGAAATTCTATTTTGCGATTTCATAATTAATTTTTGAATATATATTTTATTTCATTATAGTATATGAAAATTAAAATATATTTTAACTTCAAAAGTTTAATTAATCAAAATATGAGAAAACAAAAATTAATTTACTCAAAATTTCACACAGATGTGCAGATGTGGTAACAAAAATTTCAATTTGAAGCACAAATATTATAATACACACTATGAGTAATAAGTATAATATAAAACTGCGATGGTCAAATATTAATTAGTATATTGTAGCTGTGTATATTTGATTTCATAATTTTTCAGCAAAAATTAGCCGACCGACGTACAGTGGAAGAGTCTCTTAATT
>NW_017537284.1:53561-56348 GCF_001853355.1 Bactrocera latifrons
CTTCGTGTTCACATGAAGTGCATGAGAAGGTGTCCCTTCATTACAATATATTTGAGGAACACTCATATTCCTCACCTTTAGGAAGTTTAGATAATAGGGCGATAAATAGCAAAACACAAACAGATTAGATAATAGGGCGATAAATAGCAAAACACAAACAGATACGCATCTGTTTGTAAGTGAAAGGACACCTAGGAAAAGAAAGTTTGTTAGCGAAATAGATAGCTTAAAAAAAGAAATACAAATTTAGAAAATGAGGTGCARGATTTAAAAAAACAATTAGAAGAAAAGGAAAAAGAAATTGAGGCCCTAAAAAGAAACAGTTTGGTTAATGAAAATAGTGAGAATAGGCAAATTGTTGAGCTATGTAGCAAATTGCCTCCACATATTGCTGCATGTGTGAGGAATAGTTTGTTTAATAATAATCGTAATCTTCACGGTAATAGATACGATAGGGAATTAAAAACCATAGCTCTGGGGGTTCACTTCTTGTCACCTCTAGCATTTAGATATTTACAGCCCTATTTTAATTGGCCATCACCAAGCACTTTGTCCAAATTTATTCAAAGTTGGCCACGAAGTCCTGGTTGCACGTATAGCAGCATAAAAACACTGGAAATGCGAAGCCGTGGCTTTACGAGTGACCAGAAATACGTGTCAATTTGCTTCGATGAAATGTCTTTGAAGACCCATTTTCAGTACGATAGATATAGGGATTTAATTGTACGTCTGGAAGATTGTGGTGATGAAAATCGTACCTCCAGAATTGCTTCAAGTGTTTTAACACTTATGGTTCAAGGCATAGGTGGGGAGCCTTGGTCTCAACCACTTGCTTATTTTTTGTGCATAAATCATGCAAAGGAGATATTCTAAAACAATATGTATTTGAAGTTGTGACACAACTTCAGGGGATAGGTCATCACCCCTGCCATTTTGTGTGTGACCAAGGGTCAAATTTTGTGCAATTTGCCCGGGTTGACAGAAGATAGGCCATTTTTTATAGTGAATGGAGAGGAAATCGTATTTCTTTACGATTCTCCACATCTCATAAAAAGTGCGCGAAATTGCTTGCAAAATAGCAAGAACGTAGTTAGTTTCTATGGGCGTCTTGTGAAATGGAGTGATATAATTCACTTCCATGAGCAAGACGCTCAAGTATTAGGTGTGCATCTAAGATAACTTCAGCTCATCTTAGGCCCTTAACTTTTGAAATAATGAGTGTGCATTTAGCTACACAGGTTTTCAGCAACACGGTTGCTAGTGCAATGTTCGCATTAAATAGCTCCCTTAATACCGCCGAATTTATACTCTTTTGTTTGATATTTAATGATCCCTTTTTCTTTAGTACGGAACAAATTAACTTTCTCTTAAGTCACCGACTAACATTCGTGCTGAGCAGTTGTGTCGTTGTTATCTCCGAGTTTCCGCTAATCATTTAGCAACCCGCGTGTGCTTCTACTTTGCTTAAGCTATTCTTGCAAACATATTTGGTTTGCCGTATATAAGTGAGTAAGAAAAACTTAATCACAGAATTGTGAGTATTCATTGTCAAAATGAATGCCCCAAGGGGCTACCCATTTCGGGGACAATAGGTTTGCTCTGCTTGCCCAGAGTCCGCAACCTAAGCGTAAAAAAGTGAATCAAAAACTGTCGAAAATGTTTTCTACTCTTCCACCTACAAAAAAAGACGATCCAAAATTTATTGTGCTAAGATCTGACGATACGTCCAAGCCTCTTTCAAAAATCTCGTGTTTTCGTKTTCACAATGCTATTTTAACCATAAGCAAAAACATAAACAAAATCAGTGAATTGCGTGATGGAAGCCTACTTATTCTGGTAAATAACAAACTCATTGCTGAGAAATTTATAAAAACCAAACATCTTCCCTCAATTGGATCAGTCACGGCGACCTATCATGAACACCTTAACTCCAATAAACTTACGATCTATGCACCATTCCTCATAGACGTCCGGATAGATGAAATAATTGAAGGCCTAAGGTCATATGAAGTGTCTTCTGTCTACAAATTCAAAAGAGTAGTTGATGGTGTAGAAAAATACACTGGAGTAATGCTTATCTCTTTTAACTCCTACTCTCTTCCTWCAAAAATTGACATCGCATGGAGAATGACCTCTGTGCGTCCTTATATTCCAAAACCAATGCGATGCAAATCGTGCCAGAAATTGGGACACACGGCCAAACACTGCCGAAATTCTCCAATGTGCGTTATTTGCAGTCTTCCAATACACTTCGCCAAAAACTGCCAGCGTACGATGTGTATGAACTGCTCCGGGGATCACCCGTCTTCCGCCAACTCTTGTCCTAAGCTTCAGTAAGCAAAAGAAATACTGAAAATAAAAACCTTTTAAAAATGCAGCATGCGAGATGCTATTAAAAAGTACAAAGACACTCTTCCAACCAACACCTTAACTGAATCATTTGCTAATGCACTAAAAACAGCAACTCAAATTACACCGCAGGCAACCTCAAATAATACAAACATCAACCACACCCCAATAGTAGTGAACACAACTCTCCACCGACAATAAATAACAACGATATTCCCATAAACATAACTTCGCGATTGATCTTACCTCTCTCAGTCCAACAACATCTTCCCTAATTTTCAGCACTCTAAATTCCATCAATAAATATCCAACCGCCAACAATAATCCACCTAACTCAAAGGCATTCCACAATAGCTATATGCATGATTCTGATACACCCACAATACACCAACATTCCAAACAAAAAGAACAAAATAACACAGAAAATAACGAAGTTGA
>NW_017537284.1:56744-69069 GCF_001853355.1 Bactrocera latifrons
ACAAAGTGAAACATATCCAGTCAAACTTGGCTGTGCTATCGATTGAAATATTTCTAACACAAAGAATTCACGTAATATGCTTATATATTCCACCTGACCAACACTTTACCACAAACGATATCATGCAAATAACCAGTCAATTTCCTTCCCCAATGATCTTGGCCGGTGACTTGAATGCATGGAGCCCGATATTCAACGATTCAACGACAGTAAACTCCAGAGAAAAACACATAGAAAACGTAATCCTTGCCTCAAACTTAATCTCCTTAAACAATGGCTCAGCCACCCATTTTTCAACTTTCTCCACTTTTTCTCATGTTGACGTTACTTTGTGGACAGATACGCTCGCCGCCAAATGTGAATGGAACATACTAGACTACTTACTTGGAAGTGACCACTTCCCCATAATACTAAAAGTACACTTGGGACCAATAAACAAATGCTTTAAACCAAAATTGGGTGAAATTCCAAACTCTCTGCAGAGCTAAATGTGACAAAAGCCCAACAGCAGTAAATCCCAACCAGGAAACCGCTCGAATAACGAAAATTATTCGCTCAGCAGCAAACGATTCCATTCCCCAAACTAATCATTCAAAAATTTCTAAAAATATCCCTTGGTGGAATAAACAATTAGCTTCTTTAAGAACAAAAAAACAAACTGCGTGGTATGACTACAAACAATGCCGCACACTAGAAAAACTCATTTGCTTCAAGAAAGCCAACGCCTACTTCGTCGAGCCGTCAAACAAGCCAAGCGCAAATGTCTCGACGATTTTACGCTCAAAATCAATCTTTCTTCCAATCCGAGACAAATCTGGGCTGACCTCAAAACGTTAGCTGGTTCGCCCACCACGTCAGCAATCAAGTGCTTAAATTTGCCTTCAGGTCACTTAAACAACCCAATAGATATCGCARAASAATTTGTCAACCATTTTTCCAACAACAGTTCTGACAACAATTTCAGCACTCAGTTTCAAGCCCTCAAATCATCCACACTTTCAGAAAACGCCTCAATGTCTCCATCCATGTCACCCTCAGCAAAACAAATCGATTCCAGTGTTCTATTAGATGAGTTTGAATCCCTATCCGGAGTAAGCGGCAAACCCCCGGTTTAGATAACATATCTTACCCTATGATCAAAAACATGCCAATTGAGCTCAAGCAACGAATCGTCAAACTTTACAATAAAATACTGGACAGCGGCATTAATCCCCAATTTTGGAAGACATCGGGCGTAATCCCTATTCTTAAACCCAATAAAGAATGAACAGATATCGACAGCTATAGACCAGTCTCTCTCCTACCATGCTTAGGCAAACTTTTCGAAAAAATAATTGCGAACCGGCTGTCGTGGTACGCCCAGAGGAATGAAGCCAAGGCACATTAAATGTATTACACCACCTCGACCACTCCATCTGCAACGCTCTGTCCAGTAAGAATCATTTATCTATATTATCCTTAGATTTCAAAAAAGCCTTTGATAAAATCGGCGCTCAAATGTTGAATTTCGTTAAAAGTTTTCTCACCAACCGTAAATTGAAAGTAAATGTTAATGGATTCTTCTCCTCCACACTTCCACTCTCAAACGGCACGTCGCAAGATTCGCCACTTTCAACATTCCTCTTCATCACTGCCTTTGATGAGATAAGTCGAATAATAAACACGCACAAAGGAATCGAGCACCAAATGTATGCAGATGATGTCGTAATTTACACCAATCGTTTCGACCTCAACGCAGCCGAACATACATTTTCCAATGTCCTCAATGAAATCTCTGAATGGTCGCTAGTTTCCGGTGCACAGCTATCACTAGAAAAAACGCATATCCTCCATATATGCAGAAAAACAAATTGCAGCGGAATAAAACTTTACTTTAACAACACTAACATAGAATGTACAAAGGAATTCAAAATTCTAGGATTAGTTTTTGACTCTATGTATAACTTTAATTCGCATTGTAAATACATTAGAAACTCTTTGCAATCAAGATTAAACATTGTAAAATATCTTTCGTCAAAATACTCGTTTATACATCCAAATACGATCATCAGTGTTATCAGATCACTTCTTCCTTCAAAGATCGACTATGCGCTTCCGCTTTACGGACGAAGTTCAAAGAACAACATCAAGCTTATATGTGCCCCATACCACTGCGCGTTACGCCGTAGCCTCAGAGCTTTTCCAACATCACCAATTGAAATCATTCTTGCGGAGTCAGGTCTACCAAGTGTACAAAATATGATTGAAGACGCAACCCACCGACTGCTATCAAAAGCGGTTGAAAGCACAAACTCATCGCTGAMCAAGGCCTTTGCTACTTCGCTGAGGCGTACCAGGCTACCAAGATTTCTTTCAGCAATAACAAAATGCGGTATCTTTGCAAAAAAAAATTCTCTTCCACTGTTTGTGAGGAAAAAAGTAAAGGCCCTTCATTGGAGCATGAATACGAAAAAAATGGCTGGAAATTGATCTTCACAGACGGATCGAAATCATCCGAATACACCTCCTTTTCCGTGGTCACGAACACAGGTAATACAATCTGCAACTGGCTTCTTCCTCATATGTGTTCGGTTTTCTCAGCAGAGACATCTGCCATATTGAAGGCGGTCGAGCATGCAAAAAAATACAATGTTAAATATCTCATTTGCACCGACAGCAAGTCTTGCATCTCAGCCATTAAGTCGTTATCTAATTACAATCCGATAATAAGCAAAATCGTCTCTCGTGATCAGCGCTCCGAGAAAAATCAAAATAATGTGGATTCCGGGCCACGTGGGAATACCCGGCAACCACCTCGCTGACGCCGCTGCCAAAAGTGTTAAAAACATACCGGCTCTTACTTACAACTATCTTTCGAGACAAGACATCAAACACAAGAGGCTCGAAGAAAACTTAAATGCTTGGAAACTACACACCCATAGTTACGCCATCATCAACCCAGATAGAATACCAACCTTGTATGGGCCCATCACGAAAATAAGCGCCATCAAAGCATACACTCGCCTCAGGATCGGGCACACCATCCTAACTCACTCGAATAAACTTATGGGAAAATCCCGTTCCAATTGACCTTTTTGTGACAACTCCGTATCAATTCAACACATACTAGCGGACTGCCCAGTGATCCACTCAACAACACACTACTCTGACAACATTGAGTTAGCACAAGCATTAAAAAATCCCTCAGATAAAAACGTAATGATTACATATAAATTTTTAAAAGATAGAAATTTACTAAAATACATCTAACACACTAACAACTAACTAACACAATTATAGTACCTAAGCTATTAATAAGGCGGCTGAAGGCCTAGTAACCAGTGCTCCGATTTCATGTATTTATATAATAAATATTATATTGTATAAATGATTATAAAATAAAAAATAAAATAAATAAACTTTCTCTTAGAAGCCGAGAATTTTTTTAAACCATTGAAAGTCAACGATAGTTTAGGTCATGACATCACGAATACCTTTTGATTTATTAAAGGATGGCTTCTAATCATAAAAGGTTTACGACATTTGTAGAAGATCTTGTCCACCAAAAGATTCGAAAATATTAGGACAAGAAATCTTTGTCAAGACAGACTTGAACATTATTTCGGACCGATTCGTAGAAGGGGCGGAAATTACGTGAGAACCACTCCGTACACGTTCTCATGTCTTTTCCGAAAATTCTGGGGCCTTAGCCTAGGGAAGAATGGGAAGCTCTCAGTTCTAGCGCCCTTCAAAGCGTTTGCAACGACGCTTTGATTAATGATATTTCTTGGCAAAACTTTCAAAGATTGCCAAGACCGCCCAGAGAACCACTTCAAAATAATGAGATCGCGGAAATTGATTTGAGCGAAAGTTTTTTCCTGAAACAAAATTCATTTGTTTATTTTTGCGGCTATATATATTCAAAGTTTTTAAAACTTCATAGTTGTTTGAGTCCGATACCTCATTTTGAAGAAGAAACTGATTCTCGTTTTCTTTTTTCTATGGAAAAAGAATATAACGACTGCAGTCTGGTCAAACCACCTGCAGACTTTATRAACTTCCTCGAAAAATTAGAGGAAATATTTTGCGAGAATTTTGATTCTTGCTGTCATATCCGTGGGTTTCCAAAATGTTTATTTGAAAAAATGAGACACATAGAACCGTTTTATTGCTGTGCTAGTTCTCAGCCAGACGTTCTTAAATGCCTTTTCATTAGGATAAGAACGTATCTTTCAATAAAAATTATTAATAAACAGACGAGCACAACTGCTTTCAAGCATGTGAAATATTTATGTGTTGCACACATGTAAAATTTGTCTGAAGTCCTTTGTCCGGGTGTTTGTCTGAAAAAAATCTTCATTGGTTCTAACTTATTAACATAATTTAATTTTGATATTTTGAAGTTTTCAAATAAATATTACGATAGGAATACACACTCGTATATTCTTGCTATTAGGCACATTCCGCATTTTTTATAGATAGGTTCACGTATCGACCGTATGAACGTTTTCCGACTGTTGTGCGTCTCGCAGTTAATTTGGAGATAGGCAAAAGAGTGTATTTCAACCCAGAGGATACAGTACAGCCAGTGGAAACACCGTCAACAACAAAATGAACATTTACGAGTTGTTTCTGAACTTTCGTCAGTGATCCGTATTCCGTTTCCAGTAAAAATTGCATTTGAGATGACAATCAACAGGCCACAAGGATAGTCACATAGTATGTGGCATAAACTTGGAACTGCTATGTTTTCCACACGTCCAGATATACGTGGCGTCCTCACTAGTTGGAAAACCATCTTTTCTGTACACCGGAACAGAAACCAAAAAATGATCTTTATCAAGTTAYGTTACATTGAAGAAAAAATGAAATGATAAATTTAACTTTCTTTTTATTTCAAAACACATAATTACACGCAGAACAACAGCTGCGGGGTTATCTAGTTACTAATAAAAATATATGTTCACTTTGATCCATTATATTTACGAAATTTATGTAAAATTKATTTATTTTTAACCTTTTCGTGTTTAAGTTGCTTATAGTATGTTCGGACCGACAATGAAAACATGTTTTAGTGGGAAAACTGGT
Source organism: Bactrocera latifrons (assembly GCF_001853355.1). Classification (NCBI taxonomy): domain Eukaryota; kingdom Metazoa; phylum Arthropoda; class Insecta; order Diptera; family Tephritidae; genus Bactrocera; species Bactrocera latifrons. Next base: position 61,812 of record NW_017537284.1, read on the forward strand.
TTCCGCCCTAAATCTTGTACTTTCGAAAACATGTTTTTGTGAGAAAAACTGGTTTTCGCAGGAAACTTGCATTTTCGTCCATGTGAAGTCTGTCAAACGATATCTGTCAAACATATAGACATATTTCGTCCTTGAATTGTTGAGGAAGGTAAGTTTTAAATATATTTTGTAATTTATAATTAAATTATAAGATTTGTTACAGCTTTTTAATAATAATATATGCAAAATGTGCTCTAATTCACAATGCACAATAGTCATTCTCAATAAATTAACCGAATCAGCCGTTCATATATCAATAGATTCTGCAATGGGTGCTCTCTTGGCTTTGCGTATTTCAGTATAGGATTTTTGCATTTTGTGTCATCGTGCAATCTTGCAAGAGCAAGAGAATGTCGCTTTTGATAGTTGTCAAGCGAAAACACACATTGTCGGTCCAAACGACTTAGATTCCACAACATACAAATGTAATTCAAAATGATTTCAATTTCTGTACGAACATAGTGTAATGTATCTCGCATTTTTATCAATTCTCGTTCAGTCTCGAATATCGAGGGTATCGATATTTCGAAACCGATCACTGCTTGTATCACTAGTGCCCAATTGAATTTCGAACAGTGATGTCATTTGTAGCGTAAATATTGTGCAAAATCGTAATATGTTTATTGTTTTTATTGCAAAAACCATAAAAATAGGTAACCCACCATATATATTCGTAAATTGGAATTAACGAATTTTAAGACATTTCCCGTGAAAATTKGTGCACGTTTTTGGAAAAGCCGCTATCCTGAACATTTACCAAATTGTCAAATCCAAATGTGGTTCGGCTTTAGTATACCGTCCCAGGATTTCGGGAATAGATTGGGTATGATCAGATAGAGGAGATTCTCCAGATCAAAAATTCCACTATTTTAATTACGTATTTTCTCGATGTAAAATTAATTTTTCACTAATATTTTTTGCTTTTAACTATTTTAATTACGTATTTTCTCGATGTAAAATTAATTTTTCACTTATATTTTTTGCTTTTAAAGTGCCCATACACGACACAGAAGTGTGTTCGATCGGTATTTGTGCGCATGCGGTTTACTCGTGCATGGGCTTGTTCGCGTACCGATCCATGTTCGCGAAAATGTTTGATGTATGGCGTTGTGTCCGCAAAAAATCTCATTTCTCTCTTGTCGCCGAACAGTGAAAATCGCGGACGAACACAGCAAGTGTTAAGAGCCTGCTTTAGAGGCTTCAAAAATTCGTTTTTTTTGAAGATTTTTTTGGGAGGGACAGAAATAATTGATTCAAGTGAAATTTCTAGGCTTTATAGCTACATATTTTTGAACATCTTTCAAAAATTTTTGGATACGAAATCTTTGATATTCTGGCTTTGGGAAACAATTGCATGTGCATTTTTCGAACGCCAGGCAGGGTGCAGGTTACAATTTCTTTCGGAAAAAAGAAATTCAAAAATATTCATGTTTTTTAATAACTTATCTTCTAATTAAACCAAGGAAATTCCAAAAAAAGTGTAAAATTTAAAAAAAGTTTTTTTTTTGTCCAAAGGAACTTGGACTACTTAATGTTTTTTAAAAATATGTTCAAACGTGGCTTTTCTTGGTTTATTTATTATAGTTTAAATAGAAGATACTTTAATGTCAAAGATAATAAACTTTGCCCCATATTTCATACGACGTTTAGCCGCCAAATAAGAAAAAAAGTAAAAATGAAAAACCGAGAAATCGCGGGTCAAAGTTTTTGCTTTTTATATATCTCATTATATCTGCTAGACGCTCGGTAACTATTTCCTTCGAGCTTGGATAATATTTTGAATTCTCATCTTTAACTTTGGGGACATGTTCTTAGATAATTTTTAACGAGATTTAAGCAAAAAAAAAATCGATTGTTTGAAGTTGCTAAAGCAGGCTACCCCATTAATAAAGATTTCGTAACAGAATTTATGAATCTTATAAAAAAATTAATTAGCAATTTGGCAAACGAAAAGTGATAAATATAAAAATAGAATTAAGAAAAATAAAAGTTTGAATAACTTATTAACGAAATACAAATAAATGGGCTATATTAGAAATAAAGAAAGAAATGTTCCGTTTGCTTGTGGCACATGTTTACTGTGTGAAGAACGAACGCAAAATGAATTTGTGTGTCGATTATGGGCGAAGCGAATTCACACAGATCCAACGCACATGTGTGTCGTGTATGGGCCCTATTAGTGGACATAAAAGTGAAAAATATAAGTGAAAAATTAATTTTCTGTAATACGTAATTAAAATAATGGAGTTTCAACTTTAAACGCGAATATCTCGAAAACTTTAAGCTTCCTGCCGCTATAACTATATATATTCTTGATCTGGAGGATCTCTTCTATCCGACCATACCCATTCTAATCCCTAAATCGTGGGACAGTATACTAAATTTTTCCCTAAAAAGTTATTCAAGTTATTGGCAAATGTTCAGAGCGGCTTTTCCGAAAACGTGCACAAATTTTCACGGGAAATGTCTTCAAATACTCGTTTTTAATTCTACTTTACGAATATGTATGGCGCGTGCCTTTGAAAACAATATTTTCTTTGTTTTAATACAAAAACATCGTAATTCCCGAAATTAAAAGTTCCCTTTTACACTTAATACGTGTTTAGATGTTAAAAATATATTTTCTATCATATATACACGTAATTATTGATGTTGATTATTTTATCAATATTGAATTGATTTTTATGTTATTTTTATAAAAATATAAAAAACTTCACAATCACTTCACTTCAATTAAAATGGCAAGGTTATGTTCGAAATTATGGCATCGCTGTTGTAAATCCGAATKGCAACTATTGATTCATGCATTGATCGTTTTCGAATTATCGATACTCTCAATAATCGAGTGATATGCAAAATCGTACTATTTTTATTGTTTTTATTGCAAAAAACATAAAATAGATAACGCGCCATATATATCCGTAAATTGGAATTAAAACCACGAATTTTAAGACATTTCCCGTGAAAATTGGTGCACGTTTTCGGAAAAGCCGCTCTCCTGAACATTTACCAAGTTATTAAATTTGTTTTTTAATTTATAAATTTTGTACAACATTTGGAACATGAAATCATATAGCCCTGACAGACGACAGCGCTAATGCATATTAGCCGGCTTAATTTACACTTATTTGCGCATTTGACCCATGTTTTTATATTGCTAATTAAATTATGTGCAAGTATATTAAAAAAAGGAGGATGGAGTCATGTGTAGAAGTTCACGCAAGTGAGGCAAGTTCTCTGATCGCCATTCACTTGGGAGTGGCCAGAAATGATTCTTTTACATGAACGTCTAGCCACAATCCTCATCAAAGTGAGGTTCTTCAAAATATCGCTGATTTGCGCCCACGCCCCGACGGAAGAGAAGGACGATGTGACCAAAGATGCCTTTTATGAGTGCTTGGAAAGCACTTATGAGTGCTGGTCCCGCCACGATGTCAAAATCCTGCTTGGCGACTTCAATGCCAGGGTGGGCAAAGAAGGTCTCTTTGGCACTACGGTCGGTAAGTTCAGCCTCCACGAGGAAACATCCACAAATGGGCTGAGGCTGATAGACTTCGCCGGGGCCCGAAATATGGTTATCTGTAGTACTAGATTCCAGCATAAGAAGATACATCAAGRTACCTGGATGTCTCCGGATCGAAAAACCACCAACCAAATCGATCATGTTGTGATAKWCGGAASACACGTCTCCAGTGTTCTAGATCTGCGTGCGTTCCGAGGTCCGCACATCGAYTCGGACCACTTTCTTGTTGCAGACAAGATTCGCCCGAGCGAGGAAGGTTCGACGTAGAGAAGCTGCAATCAAAGCAGACAGCCGAACGTTTTTCTACTCGACTTGCACTCCTGCTCTCTGAGAGCTTTCGTCAACAACTCGGTATAAGGGAATTGTGGGACGGCATTTCAAACTCCTTAGGTACAGCTGCAACTGAAACCATTGGTTTTCGGAAAGTACAAAAGAACAGCTGGTACGACGAGGAGTGCAGTGGAGGAGTGGAGAGAAAACTGGCTGCCTACTTGGCAACGTTACGGTCGACCACAACACGTGCGGGATGGGATAGATACCGAGAGTTGAAGAGGGAAGCGGGACGCATTTTCAGACAGAAAAAAAAGAGGCCGAAATGCGTGAGTACGAAGGGCTTGATAAGCTGGCCGACAAGGGTAACGCTCGAAAATTCTATGAAAAAATGCGACGGCTYACAGAAGGTTTCAAGACCGGAGCATACTCTTGTAGAACCCCCAAAAGTGATCTAGTCACGGAAGCCCAGAGCATACTTAAAGTATGGAGGGAACACTTCTCCAGGCTGCTGAATGGCAGTGAATTCACAACGCCAGGAGAAGGCGAACCCGATTCCCCAATGGATGACGATGGAGCAGACGTTCCATTGCCCGACCATGAAGAAGTTCGAAAAGCAATTACCCGCTTGAAGAACAGCAAAGCGGCGGGGGCCGATGGATTGCTGGCCGAGCTATTCAAACATGGCGGCGAAGAACTGATAAGGAGCATGCATCAGCTTCTTTGTAAAATATGGTAGGACGAAAGCACGCCCAACGATTGGAATTTAAATGTGCTATGCCCAATCGTCAAAAAAGGACCACACAATCTGCGAAAACTACCGTGGGATAGGCCTCCTCAATATCGCATATAAGTTTCTATCGAGCGTATTGTGTGAAAGATTAAAGCCTACCGTCATTAAACTGATTGGACCTTATCAGTGTGGCTTCAGACCTGGAAAATCAAYAACCGACCAGATATTCACCATGCGCCAAATCTTCGAATAGACCCGTGAAAGGAGAATCGACACTCACCACCTCTTCGTCGATTTCAAAGCTGCTTTCGACAGCACGAAACGGAGCTGCCTGTATGCCGCGATGTCTGAATTTGGTATCCCTGCAAAACTTATACGGCTGTGTAAGCTGACGTTGAGCAACACCAAAAGCTCCGTCAGAATCGGGAAGGAGCTCTCCGAGCCGTTCGATACCAAACGAGGTTTCGGACAAGGCGATTCCTTATCGTGCGACTTTTTCAACCTGCTTCGGGAGAACATAGTTCGAGCTGCAGAACTAAATAGAGGAGGTACCATCTTCTATACGAGTATACTGCTGCTGGCGTATGCAGATTATATTGATATCATCCGCCTCAACACCCGCGCCGTTAGTTCTGCTTTTTCCAGACTGTACAATAAAAAAAAATCGCCACTTGGCACTCACGTCACTGTTGAGAGTCATAGCTTTGAAGTTGAAGATAATTTCGTCTATCTTGGAACCAGCGTAAACACCACCAACAATGTCAGCCTCTCTCGACAAACAAAAACCAAASTCTATAAGTCACTCATAATTCCAGTTCTGCTATATGGTGCAGAGGTTTGGACGATGTCAACAATGGATTAGTCGACGTTGCGAGTTTTCGAGAGAAAAGTTCTGCGAAAGCTTTATGGTCCTTTGCGCGTTGGCCGCGGGGAATATCGCATTCGATGGAACGATGAGCTGTACGAGATATACGACGACATTGACATAGTTCAGCGAATTAAAAGACAGACGCTCCAGCTCTGCAAGTATTCGATGCATTACCCGCCGGGGGAAGCAGAAGAAGAGGAAGACATACACTCCGTTGGAAGGACCAAGTGGAGAAGGACCTGGCTTCACTTGGAATATCTAATTGGCGTCATGTAGCGAAAAGAAGAAACGCCTGGCGCGCGGTTGTTAACTCGGCTACAATCGCGTAAGCGGTGTCTACGCCAATCAAGAAGAAGAAGATATTACCAAAAACAAATTTTAATATTTTTAGATTCCACAAAATAAACAACGCACAGTTCGCTATCCACTTTTCCAATATTCTTAACTTTTTCGCACACTATTATCAGCACAATTCCGATTTCTTTGGCACCGCGATCTGACTGTACCGCTGGAAAGAGGAAGTCCTCCTGATTAAAAAATATATAGGGCTATAGGTACCGACAATGCTTAGTTTAAGAGATATTCGACCTTAAATTTCAAAAATTCGCAAACTTCGTACATTTCAAGACGCTATTTCACCACATTAAACACACTTTATTCTCATTTTTTACTTCAAATTAATTAAATTTCATTATAAACTTGTAAATAACTCCATATCTTACACTTTTAGCAGGTTTTTTACCTAAAAAATCTGCATTTTAAAAATTACATTTTACACTCGTTTGTTTACCAAAAATTACTACGAAATGGAGCGCCGCCATGTAATGATAAGGCAATTCGCTGCAATTCCTCTTTTTTGCAAAAATTCCTCTATTCATGCATATGGATATCTTTTTTTTTAATTTATTAAGTAAATAAGTAATATTATATACATGTATTACTAATTTTATATAATAATATTGTATATACATTTGTATAAATAATATTATATAATAATATTACGTAATAAAGTGTAAAGTATATTAGTACAGTACGAAAATTCAAATTTTCGTTCAATATGAGTGCATGGGAACCAACAAATATAACCACTTTATCCCCTTTTATAACAAAAACTCAATATATTTTTTATTTTTAACGCAGAAAGGTGTACTCCGCGAAAGTACTTCAGTCATCCCGACATGATATTATATAAATTTTATAATACTATATTATCATAGAGTTTTAATTATATGGGTTTATTAAATATAAATCACATATTATACATATACATACCATATGTAAAATGTATAATATGTAGAAAAAGTTTTCATAACTCAATTATAACTTAAAAAATGTTAGAAAGTATTTTTTATTATAATTAATGTAGAAAAAAGAATCACACAAAAAAACAAACAAAGAAAAATCCTTAAGTATCCTACATATTTGATGTTTAAGATGTGACAACGCTCGTTTTCCTCATAATTGTAAACAGTCTCACCTTTGCAACGCCGAGTTCTCTAAGTGATTTTTAAGTTAATAAATTTAGGTGAAATATTACAAAATAAAATTGAAATGTGAACTTATTTCAATGTTTAGAGTGTATATTTAAGTATACAGAGTGAAAAACGTGAATAAATTTAATGGAAGATAGAGAAATACCTTGTGTTATTAATGCATATTTTTGAACTTTTAATCCCCTATCCGGACATACCCCATTTATACGGAAATTCGGTTTTTTTTACCCCTGCGCCAAAGTAATCGGAATCGTGCACTATTATCTTATGCGTGGTTAATAATAATAGAGTTTTTCTTTAAATTTATATTGATTTTCCAAATATACCAAAAT
>NW_017537284.1:69259-70921 GCF_001853355.1 Bactrocera latifrons
CAAGAACGTTTGTGAGAGGGCAGCAACATAACAATGGCCGGCATGTACACAAAACAACGCAGTTGTCCTTTTTGCATGTACACAATTTCGTTGTGGCCATRCTAATASCTTGCACTTCAATGAAATTTTAATATTTTGTTCRAWGTGAAATTTTTAAGCAAAAAATAAGTAAATAGGTAAACTTATTTGTTTTAAATTACGAATTGTTATTATAAATGATGTAGCAGAGCTATTTTATGCTTTTATTTGTAAAATAACGTCTGGTTTGTTAGAACTTCGAGTAATAACACTTTTTCATATTAGTGGCATCACCACTCTACCTCATCTCTCTATCTTCCATTCTACTGTCGTTGGCAAATATAGGATAAAATTGAAGTTAGCGAGAACGACAACTGTTGGCCTGCCGCCGAGTAGTCGTGCAGCTGTCAAAATAGGTCCCTCCATAAGAACGTGTGTATTTTAATTTTTTAGATGACGTTTGCAGTCTGTCGCGAGCATTGTATTCCACACATCAGGGCTAATAACTTACATAAAACTTTAACAGTGTGTTCGCTTTCTTTTAGACTTGAATGAAGTGGTCGATCTGGCAACTGTTAATATACTCACGTGGATTTCACTAACAAAGATACGATATTGATTCAAATTGACAATGGCTTTGAAAAGATTGAGAAGTTTGTATTTGGAATAAAATTAAATATATAATATATTATTATTTCCTCTTTATATCAGCTAAAAAGTCTAAACGACTTTCTGGACGCCTAAAACATAAAATTGGAAAGAAAGTGCGAGAACACAACAGAAAAATTCGCCGCGAGACAAAACGAAATCCTAGAACCGGGAGCAAAAAGCAAAAACTTATTCAAATACCTAACATTTGCCCATTTAAAGAAGATATCTTAAAGGAAGTAGAAGAATCGAAAAAGCGTGTTGAAGAGAATAAAATGCGACGTCGTGAAGCATTTAAACATCAAAAGAAGGAAAATAAATTCAAAAGCCTTGAAGACTTAGTTCTGGATGCGACTACTAGAAGTGAAGTTCATACATCTACTCAAGTGGACAATGTGGTTGCCGAGGTTTGTTTAAAAATTTGTAAACAATTATAAAATACTTAATATAATATTAATATCCGTAGAGTTTTAGTTTTAGAGTCATAATATTATTTATTTTTATACTGGTTATATATTGTTATAGAGTACCATAGCTTTGTTCAACTAACGGTTTTATTTTTTAACAACTAAAACTAATTGATATGAATTTATAGATATAATATATACATAAATGGGTAGGATGGAGAGACGAGTTGAAATAAAGCGACCTCTGTCCATACATGTTGTAATTTGAGTAAAAATTGAGATGTTGAAACTTGGTGACGTGTTTGTTAGTACAATAAGAAGTTATAAGTACATACATATATTTTAAATAAGCAGTATCGGAGCCTTGTGACGCCGTTGAGATTTAACCTATAAAACGAAAGAACTCGTGAAAAATAATATATAAAATTGTAATTTAGTCATTGAATCTCAGTAAAAAGAGGCATTAGTGGTTTAAGTTTCTTAGTTTTTTTTTTTGTAAGCCGGCATATCCGTACATATCTAACATCCATGTTATCTAAACTCGATCAACACAATTTTTTTTAGCCCCTCCACCCAAACCGCGGAAAAG
>NW_017537284.1:72994-81539 GCF_001853355.1 Bactrocera latifrons
ATTTTTTTTCTCAAAAATAATATTTATGTGATAAGGTGAATTTTTAATTCATACTTCGCGTGCTCTTTTTTCTGTAAGTTGGTAGTATTGTTGGCTGCCTCTATGCTAAATTTCACGTCAAAATATTCATTGTATTTGAGATACACGTCGTTTGTGGGGCTCTAAAAGTGAATTCTTCAATTTTTATTATGTCAGAATTTATTGAACAAGGAGTCATTAATGCAACATCTCATACTGCATTGGTTATTCGTGATCATTTTGTCACATTTTCGCCTTATTTACCTTCGTGTAACTTCTGGCTATTCAGTGAATTTACATGACCACTTGCGGACACCGTTTTGACTCAATTGAGGATATAAAAGATTTTTCCAGGTGCTATGATGACTCGAAAATTCGTTGGCGTAAGTGTATTGCAGCGGGAGGGGATTACTTTCAAGGAGATTAGGTGGACAAAATTAACCTTTCAATTTGATCACAGTAGTATAATAAATGTTTTCAAAAATAATGATTTATGATTCATTAAAATATTAAATGTTAAACATTAAACGAATTAGTTGAGTTTATACTTCGAGATTTTGAAAACCTCTTATATCAATAGGACAATTTTGTTATGTAGGAGGTCACAAACAATCGTTAGTTGAACAAGACTAGTATATTCATGTTGCATGAGCATAAAAATCATTGTTTTCATATAACTAATAAGTATGTTTTGGATATCAATATAAAAATTAATTGGCGTAATCCTGCATTTAAGCATTTTGTCGAAAAGCTCAGTATGCCAGTAAAAAGTTTCGAATCATGGTTAAGATTTGATGTGCATGTTTAAGCCTTTAGGTGTTTAAGTATAAATTCAAAAGTAAAAGAGTAAGCTTAAAAATTCAATATATATTTTAAACAGAAAGAGTATAGTCCAGCTATAAGCAAAGAACAGTCCCTTAAGCAATACTTCAAGGAATTCAAAAAAGTAATTCAAAATGCTGACGTCGTTTTAGAAGTGGTAGATGCACGCGATCCTTTGGGAACTCGGTGCAAAGAGGTCGAACGAGCTGTACGCTCTTTATCGATTAATAAGCGTCTAGTGTTAATATTAAACAAAGCTGATTTGGTGCCACGTGAAAACCTCAATAGCTGGATTAGATATTTTCGGCGATTTGGTCCGGTTACTGCTTTTAAAGCCTCAACGCAAGATCAAATATCTAAATTAGGTCGACGGAAATTAAAGCAAACTAAAACAGATAAGGCTATGCAAGGATCTGTGTGTGTGGGAGCTGAATTACTAATGTCGATGCTTGCAAATTATTGTCGCAATAAAGGTATTAAAACCTCAATACGCGTGGGTGTTGTAGGAATACCAAACGTTGGAAAAAGTTCTATAATAAATTCTTTGACTCGCGGCAAAACGTGCTCTGTTGGTTGCACTCCGGGTGTTACAAAGTAAGTTTAAATAATTGCATTTTAATCAAAAAAAAATCATATTATTTTCCCGTTTATTTAGAGTCATGCAGGAAGTTGAACTTGATTCAAATATAAAACTAATTGATTGCCCAGGTATTGTTTTTACAAATCCAGCAAAAGAGAGTTCTGAAGTAGTCGTTTTAAAAAATGTTCAACGTGTTGGTGACATTAAAGATCCTTTTACAGTTGCTGAGAGTGTGTTAAAGCGCGCCAGTAAACAATACTTTTGTAAGCTTTATGATATTTCAGAGTATGATAGTTTTGAAGAATTTTTTGCTAAAAAGGCTTCACGAATGGGTAAGTTGAAGTGACTATAAATAAATATATTTATTTATGTAAATATGGTATGGTATTAACAATCATAGGTAAATTTTTAAGAAAAGGTGTACCAGACGTTGTTGCAGCTGCACGCAGTGTTCTTAATGATTGGAATAGTGGTAAAATTAAATATTGTACTCAACCTCCTGAAACAGAGCAAAGAGATGATGTCCATGTTAGTGCTGCCATAGTTCACTCTGATGCTCGCGAATTTGATGTTGATAATTTCGATGCGATGGAGATGGAAATTCTCAACAAATGTATTGTAAAAAATGAGGAAGTATTAGAAGTAATTTCAAGTGGACCTGTGGAAATGAAAATGTCCTTTGATTATATTGATACGAAAAAGCCTGCAGATCCCGTAGTGAATGAAAGCAAAATTCCTAATAAAAAAAGAAAGATAATGGATGCAAACGATACCTCGACAGTGGATATCGTAATGAATTTAGAAGGTAAATATGCATAAAATATGTAACTATTGGCTAAAAACATAACTACAAAAGATTGTTATCAAACGTCTTAACCAGATTTATATTGTCCCACCCCACAGCCCCAAACAATCCACGTAGAAACTCCCAGTCCCTTTGCTCAAACGCAGGTCGTAGATATCAGTGACTATAAGCGTTCCACAACGTATTTTTAGCTGACATCCTATTCCTAACAACATTTAAACCAGTTTTATCGAAATTTTAAATTCGATATAATTCTTTCACTTTAAAACATATATGATAAATCAAGTGGCAATTACGATATGTTAATAAAACTTTGCACAAACGGTACATTTAAGATGTGTCAACTATATTCTAAAAATTATTAAAATCAGGCTATAACGTTTGAATCCCATTATCTATGGCTAACTTTTTGTCGAAAAAATCGCTTACTCTGTGAGTTATGGTTATTATTGGGAATCTCATTCCGAAATTTCTGCCAAATTTTGTGTCATAATTATTAAATACAGTTATGTTCAAAATAAGAAGTATTTTTTTACAAAAACTTGTTTGAAAACTGCGCAGTGAAAATTTGCATTTTCAAACATAAAAATAAAATATATATTTTTTAATAATACTCTCACTGACAAGTTAGATAATAAAAATGATCAATTTTCATTAGAAAGGTATACAAAGAGAAATTTTTTAGTATTACGGTTTTCAATTCTGTACCAATGAGATTGACTAGAATATCAAAAATTTTGAACTGCTTACAAGCAGTTGTAGTTCTAAGGCTGTTGCCGCCAAAAAAAGGGGAAGAGCACAAAAATTAGTTTTGCTTACATCGTTCGTAGTATTGTAATGTATTGGTAGTATGTCTGTGCACATTAGAATGTTGCATAATTTTATTTCTTGTAACAACCAGGATAAAATGTCCTCGAGAAGATATGAACCAGACGCTGACTGGTTTTGCTACTTTTGGGAAGATTTTTCTTTATATGATAAAGAAAAAAATATGATTTAAAAAAAATTTAAGATTTGCATAGCAAATTGCAACACGATACTCCTCGTCCTCCTTGCAGTTCAAATTGAAACTAAATATTTTTGAAACTCTCCCTTTGTGAGCGGAAACCGTTTTGAAAAAGATTCTGAGTAAAACGCATTAAAAGATTGGAGGCGCTATGTTTCCCACTCTGTTCTCTTTCTACAAAGCTGTAGCGACCGTAATAATAGGAGTTTCGATTAAAAAAAAAAAATAATAATAAAATTTTATTTATTGTAATCTCATTYAGGTAATCAGTCATTGAATAAAAATATGAAGGATCAAATCAGAAAGAGAAAAAAACAGAATGTACGCAACGAAAAGAAAATTTCTAAACTAACCGATGTTCTGGATGGATTCAGCTTGGAGACGAGTACCGATAACAAATATGATTTCAACAAGGATTACTTAATTGAATAAACAAGTAGATATCCTATTATATGTAGAACGTATAATAACGCCAATACATTTCAATAATTCGTATGTCGGTTAATTATGTGGCTTGAATTTGAGCTTGAGCCAACTCAAACAGTTATCCCAGAAATACAGAAATATTGTGTCTGTAAATATGTATCAATGATATGCTTGTTATCTAATGTTGAAAATATATTAAAACAAATATTGTACATTCATATATGTATGTCATATAGAAATGTTTTATTTTAAAAAAGAAAATTTTGTTTAATTTGTTTTAATTTTCMCAGAAATGTCGTTTATACTTTTTGTTGCAGCCAAGATTCACACCCGCGCAGCAAAAAACGCACGCCAACAAACAAAGAAGCTGCAATCACAACAGACAGCAGGACGATTTTCTACACGACTTGCACTTCTGCTCTCTGAGAGCACTCGTAAACAACTCGGTATAAKKAACTGTGGGACTTTCAAGCTCCTTACGAACAGCTGCCACCGTAACCATTGGTTTTCGGAAAATGCAAGAGAGCAGCTGGTATGAGGAGTACCGTGTTGCAGCGGAGAGAAAACCGACTGCCTACCTCGCAACGTTACAATCGACACAACATAGCACAACATAGGATAGATCCCGAGAGCTGAAGAGAGAAGCGAGATGCTTTTGCAGACAAAAAAGAAAGAGGCCGAAATGTGTGAGTATAAAGAGCTTGATAAGCTGGCCGACAGGCGTAATGCTCAAAAATTCTACACAAAAATGCGGCGGCTAACAAAAGGTTCTTGTAGAACTCCCAAAGGTAATCTAGTGAGCGATGCSCAGAACATACTTAAATTATGGAGGGAACACTTTTCCAGCCTGCTGAATGGCAATGAACGTACAGCGCCAGGAGATGGTGAACCCGATTCCCCAATCGATTACGGTGGAGCAGACGTTCCATTGCCTGACCGTGAAGAAGTTCGAATAGAAATTACCTGTCTGAAGAACAACAAACCGGCGGGGGCCGATGTATTGCAGGCCGAGCTATCCAAACACGGCGGCGAAGAACTGATAAGTARCATGCATCAGCTTCTTTGTAAAATATGTTCGGACGAAAGTATGCCCAACGATTGGAATTTAAGTATACTCTGCCCAATCCACAAAAAGAGAGACCCCACAATCTGCGCCAACTACCATGGGATAAGCCTCCTCAACATCGAKTATAAGATTCTATCGAGCGTATTATGTGAAGGATTAAAGCCCGCCAGCAACAAACTGATTGGACCTTAGCAGTATGTGCCAAATCTTGCAAAAGACCTGTGAAAGGAGAATCGACACACATCACCTCTTCGTCGTTTTGAAAGCTGCTTTCGACAGCACGAAAAAGAACTGCCTTTATGCTGCGATGTCTGAATTTGGTATCCCCATAAACCTAACACGGCTGTGTAAACTGCGCCAACTACCGTGGGATAAGCCTCCTCAACATCGAGTATAAGATTCTATCGAGCGTATTATGTGAAGGATTAAAGCCCGCCGTCAACAAACTGATTGGACCTTAGCAGTGTGTGCCAAATCTTGCAAAAGACCTGTGAAAGGAGAATCGACACACACCATATCTTCGTCGTTTTGAACGCTGCTTTCGACAGCACGAAAAAGAACTGCCTTTATGCCGCGATGTCTGAATTTGGTATCCCCGCAAACCTAACACGGCTGTGTAAACTGACTTTGAGCAGTACTAAAATCTCCGTCAGGATCGGGAAGGACCTCTCCGAGCCATTCGATTTCAAACGCGGCGACTCCTATCGTGCGACTTCTTCAACATGCTGCTGTAGAAAATAATTCGTGCTGCAGGTGTTAAGGGGTTAGGGGTAGTTAGCACGAAAAAATGACAATTTTTAGTATTTTTTGTCCTATTAAAAAATGTAGTAATATGGCGTTATTATAGAATGTGTTGATTTGAAATCACGAAAATTAAAAAAAAAAATTATTTCCAAAATTATAGTTGTTTGTGTTGACCCGTTTCCAAAAAAAGGTACTTCCGGTGACAACCTGAAGTCCTTAGAGATTCATATAAATCGGACAAAAAAAATTAGTTTTAAAAATACCAAGGATTTATTGTTTTTTTCAAAAACTAACAAAATGACGGCCTCAGGTTTTTTTTTTCTAAATTTTTGGGAAAAATCAACAGTTAATTGGTCTTAACAAATCGAGATTTTTGAAAAAATAAAAATCCTTCGATCAGGCCCGAGTTTATTATGTATTCTAAAAGCTGTGTAAATTTCATTAAAATCTACTGAGAGGTTTTCGAGGTACAGTTGTCACCAGTTCAAAATCACGTTTAAAGTTTCACACCACCGCTTTGAAGTGCCCGAGCTCTCTTTGTTATTTATCGAATAACTCAAAAACTAATGTTCTGATCAACGTGAAATTTTCAAGGATTATTTTTAAGGTGTTACACTTAACGAAAATGCAAAAAAATTTTTTTTTTTTTTTTTTTTTTTTAACCCTTAATTGGGCAGGTACAATCTTTTATAAGAATGTACAGCTGCAGGCGTATGTGATATTCAGGGGCGTTGTGGAATCTGTTGTCGGAATCAGAATTGAAACCGATCAAAAAAATCAGTAGGTGTCATGAATTCAGATATTATTGGTTTGATATTCGAAACAGAATTTGTATAGGTTTTGGGTGTCAGAGAAACCAATTTTGTCGGTTTTGCTGTTAGAAACAAATCAAGAAGATAGTCGCTTACAGATTTGAAATGCAACTTAAGAAATCAAGTGATTTTATTGTTACGAATTAATTTACCTCTATTTTTATAGGAGAAGACATAGGAATAAAACAAGAAATTTCTAATTATTGAGTTTTGGAAAGAAAATGCGGATGTTTAAGGGGGGAGCCTGCTTTAGAGGCTTAAAAAATCTATTTTTTTTGGAAGGTTTTTGGGGAGTGAAATAAGTAACTGATTAAATCGAAATTTCTAGGGTTTATAGTTATATATTTAAACATCATYCGCATTTTTTTTTTGAAATGAAATCTTTTACATTTTGCCTTTGGAAAGCAATTGTTATTAATATTATCTAATAACTTATGTTCAAATTAAACTGAAAATTAAAAAAAAGTAAAATTATAAAAAATTTTAAAAATAAAAAAAACCGATTTTGGTCTAAAAAAATTTACTTTAAATATCTGTTCAAACTTAACGTTTCTTAGTTTTTTTCAGTTGCAATAGAAGATGATTTAATGCCAAAGGTAATAAACTTTGCCCCAATTCTATATGACGTTCAGTTTTTTTTTCTATCACGGCAGCCAATTAAGAAAAATCGTAAAAATGAAAAACGAAATTTAACACCCAAATAAATCTCTTAAAATATTTCTTTAATTCGGAACTCATTAAAAATTTTAATAGGATTACTTCCAAATGTATTCATTTGCAAGTTTTGTCACATTAGTAAACAGCTGATTCGAATATTGGTTTTRCATATGTTCGAAAAGACAAAAATCCAATCAGATTCTGTGACAMCATTGAAAATCAGAATTGGTTTGCAATTCTGACAGCTAAGCAATTCTGTCTTGGATTCCACACCACCCCTGATTGATAACATATGTATATGGTCCTTTGCGCGTTGGCATTGACAGCGGCCACGCTGGCTAGGCCATGTCGTCGGAATGGACGAAAACACTCTAGTTCTGAAAATTTTCGACACAGTACCCGCCGGGGGAAGCATAGGAAGACCTCCCCTGCGTTGGAAGGACCAGGAGGAGAAGGACCTGACTTGGCTTGGAATATCCAATTGACGGCTCGTAACAAAAAGAAGAAACTACTGGCGCGCAGTTGTTAACATGGCTATAATCACGTAAGCGGTGTCTACGCCAATAAAGAAGAAGAAAGCTTCTTTTAATTATATTAAGTTATCAAATTGTCGTCCACATTCGTAAACTTTAGAAGAAATAATGAGAAAAATATCCTTAATTGAATTCAGGTCCTGAATTATAGCTGGCGAATCCAATAACGGCAAACTTTTCGATTCGAGAAATGACTTCGCGTACCTTAAAACATGTATACGGGTATAATTGGGTAGTCGAAAAAGTTTTTTTCGTATTCACAATTTTCTTTGATGGCTTGCGTAGCACTTTTCCTTTTTTTATACAAAAATTTCAAAATGTTGCGAATTTCTTCATTATTTTCACAAATTTTTGAAGAACTGTAACTTTTTCCAACTTGCCACTAATTTAACTTTTTGGTTAAATACGAGGTGTGTTCAAAAAGTATCACGAATTTTATGTTTTTTCATAAATTATTTATTCATGAATACCTATTTTGTCCCCTTCAAAGTAATCCCCATGAGATATTATACACTTGTGCCAACGGTTTTTCCAATCTTCGAAGCACTTCAAAAATCATTTTCWTTTATCTTCTTCAGCTCCTCCTTCGATGCCATCTTTATCTCGTCAAGAGAAGTCCTTTCATGGGCCTCTTCAGTTTAGGGAACAAGAAAATGTCACAGGGGGACAGATCTGGGGAATACGGTGGCTGCGCCATCATTAGTGTGTTGTTTTTTGGCCAAAAAGTCGTGCACAAGCAACGATGTGTGAGCAGGGGCGTTATCGTGGTGCAAAATCCAATTTTTGTCACATCTTCTCGACCTTCTGAGAACATTTTGTACCACCGATAAACGTTGCTTCGGTCGAAGGTAGCTTCTCCGTATACCACAGTCAACATTCTGAATGCATCCGCGTACTTAATTTCGTTTTTCACACAATATTTGATACATGTTCTTTGATCCATTKTTTTGAATAGGTAAAAATCGAAGACGATCCAAAACACGAAGTCAGCTGTTTGCCTTGAAACGTGTGAAAATGAAACATAACAAAGCAAAAATACACAAATTATTGTTGGTTTATTAAAATAAAGAAATTAT